>NC_133362.1:18505144-18676592 GCF_049309525.1 Garra rufa
TGGGTGAACTATGCCTTTAACTGTTGTGGAAGAATGAATATGACAAATATGACAATGTCGATAAAACAAATTGTGCAAATGCACATTCTCTTTAGGTTTCTTTGTGAAGGTTGAGTTGTTGAGTGAGGGTAAGGCCTTACTGAAGAGGAAGACAAAGGTGATGAAATCATCAGGGAGGCAGATCCAATGGGAGGAAGTGCTTCATTTGCCCGTCACCAATCAGGACCAGAATCTGCAGCTGGCAGTCAAACTCTACAGCCGTAGCTCTGTTCGAAGAAAACACCTGCTGGGGCAGGTCAGTTTGGAGCAAAATATAACACACAACATTTTTGTAGAAACCATGATACACTTTTTCAGTTTTTTTAACATTATACATGTCTTTACTGGGAATTTTGATCACTTTAAAGATCCACTGAAGTGCTTTGAAACACGCAGCGTTATTCTATGTTTTGACGTCATTTCAGCTGCAACAGGAAGACAGGGTGGAACATATCAAGCAGTCCTGCCCCCTTTTTAAAATAGCCAATAGCGTTTCGTTTATATCACAGCTTGGACCAGAGCCATTGAGCTTGGTAAAGCTGCATTTGACAGCCACAATCTCACCCATATCGCTAAAAAATATACCATTCTGTGCAGAATTCAAATGGGTCCGATACGTTTTATGGTTTGTGCCATGTTGTCGCGTCTCCGAAAGCGGAGCAGTGTCTGTGTGCTGCAGCGGTTCGTGTAAAACAGCGCAAAACTTGCCTTTTTCCTTCCCAGTGGAAAGCATATTCACACTGTCTGAATCGGTCCCTATCCCTTGTATATTCATCATACAGAAAATACAAATTCTGTGAACAAGTGACCAATTTCAGCCACGGCTTTCGCGTTGGTTTATAGTGTAGGGGGCGTGATGCTTTGGACTCGAGAGAGCATTTAATTGGATGGTAAGTTTGATGAGAAGCTGAAGTGCAGGTCATTAAAATCGTCGATTCATGATAGCGGAAGTTAAGAGACTGTACGTTTTGAATGCTCATTTCAATTTTGTCATTGTTTTAAAACACACTAGCTAATAGATGACCTTAAAGCTAACATATTTATACTAAAAGCCAAAAAACTTCTCATTTGATTTCATAGGGTCTTTAAGGCATAAGTTTCAGTAAAGACTGAATACATAAAGATGTGTATTCCTTCATTTCCAGGTCCTCTTGGGTTTTGACAGCAGTTCTCCGGAGGCAGTGGAACAATGGAGGGATTCCATGGCTAATCCTGAAAAAGTGGTGACGTCTTGGCATAGCGTTAGTCGACTCTGAAATGAGAGGATGAAGAAAAGAGTTTTTTTTAGCTAAGTGGATTTTAAATGCAACTCCCCCCCAAAAAACATCTTTTGAATAATTAAAATATGGTTATTGTAGGGTAAAGTGTTTGTTTATAACGCTGCGGTAGAAATTCTCATTTACATGTCTAAATTGATTTATGTTGCTAATCATGTATTCAGCTGTTTGTAGATATAACACTTTGTTCTTCACTGGTGTAACTTTGAGAAATGCAACTGTCTAAAGCAGATAGCACAAAAACAGGATACATAGACATTATGTGCAATAAAATGTATTATACATAGCTCTACAACTGTTGGTATAGCAGCATGGCCAAATAACGTGCAGACAGTTAGCTAATTACATTACAGAATTCATAAATAAAGTATTATGTTCAGTATTTTTCTCCATGCAACTTCAGTGCTTCTCTGCAGAAAGAGATATCCGCATTTACTGAGCAATTTGAAGATGATTATTGCACTTTCGCTAACTTTCGGATAAAAATAAACCTGTTTTCAAGTATAGTAAAAACTGTTGATGTTGGAGGGTGAATTCTATTTAAAAAGCTTTTATTTTTAGAAGTTCAGAAGGGTTTGGGTTACATTCCTCTCAGTGGAATTCAATCCTTTAAATTGTCCCCTATTTCCTTTCACAAACACAAGAAAAAGGGAAAGGCCAGAAGAGAGTGCAACAAAGAGACTTTTGTTAGCACATTTCACTTCCCTGCATCCTCTGTGCTACTCTTAGTTTAAGGTGACCTAACTTTCTAGACCTTGTCATTTTTACGAATTTCTTTCTGCACGGGTCACAGTAGCTTGTCTAAAAGTGTTCTTTGTATTCATGTTTAAGTACATTGTGTTAAGTAATGCTGTAGTTCAGTGGACATGTGATATTATGTAAGAGCTATTTAAAACCTAATATTTTGTTCATGTGACTGTATTTTGTATGCATACACACAGATTGTTTGATCCCAGTCTGGCATCCTGTCGTTACAGAAATAAAAAAGATAACATTGTTTGTAAAAGAATCAGTTGTGTTAAATTTTAATGGGATTTTTTGTGAGCGTACGAGGTATGAGGTTCATAAAAGACATGTTCGTTTACGTTTTATATGATTTGACAACTGTACTATAGCTTGATGACAGTATATGGTAATTTATTACCACCATTCTCCAAAGCCAGAGGATGTTTGTGTGGGACTGAATGTTTGTGTTACTTAACCCCTCTGATTGTGCTGCTCTTTTAAAGGCCTGTCAAAGGTACATCTACATCCGGGTGCGATTTTAATTCACGTCATGACTTTCGGGATCGATGTTTGTTTAGTGTTAATGGTTATTTCTGATGACACACCCCCAGCTGCAGCAAATCCCAGGAAAACAGCTGATCCTTGTGTGTGAAAGTATTTGTGTATTGTGTCATATCCATAGAAACCATACAATCAAATACTAAAAATGGACCATATACAAGACAATAAAAATTGAAAAATGTCAAATCAATTTTTTTAAACAATTGAAAAAAGTAAATGTAGTAACCATTAGTTAACATTGCAGGATATTGCTTTTTTTCAATGTCTCTCTCTCTCTCTCTCTCTCTCTCTCTCTCTCTCTCACACACACACACACACACACACACACACACACACACACACACAAACAGCTGTGACCAGGGTGGCTGTGTACCTTTGTCTGTCCTGTGTGTCTCAATTAAAAGTGGATCAGCATGTCCGGGATTTTAGCTTTGTTTCCAGGATCTGAAATCACAAACGTCTTCAAACCGAGAATTTACTTATCTGAATTATATAACACCTACACACCATCTAAACACACCTGGTCCAGCTAATCAAGTCCTTAAGGCTTTTTTGAAAGCTGCATTGTATGTCTGTTAAAGCAGGGTTGGAACTAAACTCTGCAGGGCTGCGGCCCTCCAGGAACTGAATTTGAAGCCCCTAATCTACACTGTCCCCAACCTGACCTAAGTTTTCGAACTTTCTAACTGATTTACAACCACATAAAACATGAACTGCAGTCAGGGGATTGTCAATTGATATCTTGTATATGTCAAGGAGTGGAGTCATTTTACTCCCAAATGACACAAAACAAAAAGTCGTGCTAATGTTTATTAGAATCAGTTTCGAGTCGCCAGTTCCCTAATATTTCAATTGCTGCGTTAGAGCACCATCTAGTGTACTACAGAAGAAGTGCATGAGCACTGAAAGAGCGTTTGTTTTTGGTAACTGCGGTTTGGTCGTGTTCCCGCCATAGTTTAGCATCTTCACGCAGTTCATGTAGGAACATGGCTGCTAATTTCTGAGCATATGATCCAAACACAGATTGCGTAAGAATGTCTCAATACAGCTATTCATGCCTGTTGGCAAATGTATGTCATAATTTGTGTGTGATTTAGAATTTTAGTCTGTAATACTTTTCCTAACAGTACGTTTACAGACTTGTTTAGAGTAACAGCAACATTTACACTAGTCAAAAGTTTCTGAACAGTAAGATTTTTTTTTCTTTTTAAATAAGTCTCTTCTGCTCACCAAGCCTGTATTTATTTGATTCAAAGTACAGAATAAATAGTAAAATTGTGAAATAATTTTACTATTTAAATAACTGATTTCTATTTGAATATATTTTAAAATGTAATTTATTCCTGTGATTTCAAAGCTGATTTTTTTAGCATTATTACTCCAGTCCCATGATCCTTAAGAAATCATTCTAGTATTTTGATTTGCTCAAAAAAAAAAAAAAACATTTATTATTTTTATGTTGAGTACATTTTTTTCAGGTTTCTTTGATGAATAGAAAGTTCAGAAAAACAGCATTTATCTGAAATATAATTATTTTGTAACATTATTAACTTCCTTATTATCACTTTTGATCAATTTAAAGCATCATTGCTAAATAAAAGTATTTATTTTCTAATTTGTATTTTTTTATATTATGTATAATGGTACAAGTACAAATGTTTTTTATTTGTTTATTTTTGGATCTTTTATTCATTAAAGAATCCTGAAAGAAAAATGTAGTCAACTGTTTTAAATATTGATGATGATGATAATAATAATAATAATAATAATAATATTATATTATATTATGAATAATAATAAATGTTTCTTGGTCTACAAATCAGCATATTATAATGATTTTTGAAGGCTTATGTGACACTGAAGACTGACCACTTTTTAAATATATTTAAATAGAAAGCAGTTATTTTAAACAGCAAACATATTTAACAGTATTACTGCTTTTGCTGTATTTTAATAAAATAAATGCAGGCTTGTTAAGTAGAAGAGAAAATGTTAAAAAAAAAAAAAGATAAAAAATCTTGACTGGTAGAGTAGAATGTTTTCTACTATAACAGGCTATAATTACAATTACAAAAAAATAAAATAGAAAAAAAGAGAAAAAATCTAATCTTGGTCTCCTCTGTATATGTAGACTAAAAAAAATAAAATAAAATAATTGCAATTCATAACATTTCTAATTGTCTGAATTTGATCTAAACAGCAAACATTAATGTAACCAGTAACAGCCTTGTTAATGTGTGTTCTTGTACTGTTAGGGTATTGTAGTTGTTTACAGATTTGACCAAGGAAACAAAATTTATACATAACTTTCAAAATGTTATTTTCATGGCTGAGCTGCACTGCTATAGCAACAAACATCCGGTCACTGAATTGCTGAATCTATAGTCTTTGATCTCACCTGAACTGGATCAGTGACTCAATCTGTCTGAGTCTGGGTGACTCATAAATGCAGCCCCCTACAGGAATTTCCCAACAGAGAGATGGGTTCATTGTAATAATTTAAAAGAATAGAATTTTAATTTGAATCAATCGGACTTTACATAAACCTTTTTATACGAGTTCTGATTATTTAGGTATTGATTTAAACACTATTTTTTTTTCTTATCAAATTCACGCCCAAGCAAAATTGTTCTTGCTCAGCGCTGATTGACTGTGTGCCCTAAAGCCCGGGGGCCGCCAAAAGGAGGGGCGCGCAATGACGCACATTCCAAGGAATTCCGCAGCAGCTATATAACACCTTTTGAAGTGCTTACCTGCTTATTGACTATTGAGACCACAGTTAGACTACAGTTGTAAGTTAACATGGGCACTGAGTCTGAAAATAACGGCGCCCTCAAAGAGGGTTTTTTGGTGAAAAGGGTGAGAACTTCTAATTTATCCATAGCAACACTACCATATTACGTAATTATTGTTATTGTTTTATTAACATACGATGTTCATTTTAGGGTCATGTGGTTCAAAACTGGAAAGTTCGCTGGTTTGTACTGAAATCGGACAGACTTCTGTATTACAAATATGAGGGCGGCAAACGGGATTCCTGCCATCGAGGGACAATACCGTTGAGTGGCTGCAAAATCACATGTCCTTACCTGGAGTACGAGAACAGACCGGTAAGTGAAGCTTTATTTGATATATTTCTGTAATTACAAAAACTACATTACAAGTTATTACTCAGAATGCGCAAAACAATCGTGAAGATAAAAGTAAAGCTAGACTGAGGAGGTAACCATAGCAACGGTACGCTGGTTACATCGACGAACAAAAAAATAATGTAGCATTCCGTTTATTAGGCAGGCTATAGATGTACATATAACAAATGTAATTATAAACCTGATACATGTTAATGACTTTAATTTGATTTATCGTGTACACTTTATAAATGGTCATATAATGTAAGGTCAGTTGGTTATTTCCACAGTCTTCAAACAGAAAGTGTTGAGAAGTGGCTTATCAGTGGTTTAGTTTACATCACACCCTGAACACAAAACCCAACATTGGGAGTGTCTTAGTAAGTGATTTGAGTTTTCACAGCCTTGGGTTATGCTTCATATGAATTAGCCTTTCATTATTTTGTCTTGCAATGTTCACATGCACTAGCATGTCAGGAACAAATTTTATTTCCCCCGGTAAATCTTTGCAATGTCTTTGATTTGTATTCCTTGTGCAACAGCTGTAATCAAACCTGGAGTCATGGAGTTCACTGTGGCATGTTTGTGCCAGTTTCATTTATCTTTTTTTCATACAAAAGACAGTGCTGCGCTTATCGTCAACAACTTAAAATGTTTGTTTACTGCTTTGACTGAAGGCTTTTGTTATAGTAACCACATTTTACACCCTGCAGTTGGTGATGAAGCTACAGACCAGCACTTCAGAGGAGCACTTTCTGGAGGCTTGCACGAGAGAGGAACGTGACGAATGGGCTGCAGCGATTGGTAAAGTGGTACAAAAACTCCAACCAGATGATGTACAGACCCCCTCCCAATCACAAATTAAGGGTTCCACATCACTCCAGCTTCACAATGTCAACCTCAGGTAGCTATGTGTGTGGTTTGTTAATATATGGATATAATTGCATTGTGTTTGTGACTCCATATCTAATTGTGTGTCTGTTTATCAGTCAGGTGGTGGACTCCATGTATGATGTGCACACTGGTATCCGGCTTTGCAGTCATGTTGAGCAGGGCAGCTCCTACACCAATTGTTTCTCAGGTCAGATACTTAAAAACACACACACACACACACACACACACACACACACACACACACACACACACACACACACACACACACACACACACACTGATCTAATAAAGTAAGGCATGAATGTATTATGTATTATTAAAGACATTACATTCTCTCATGATAAAAATTTTATACACTCCTGTTCAAAAGTTTGGGGTTAAGATTTTGAAAGTCTGGATTTAGTTGATCAAAATACTGTAAAATATGGAATTCTGTTTCCTGCACTGAAAAAAAAGGTAATTGTGACTTTTTATCTCACAATAATGACTTTTTTTCTCAGAATTGCATGATACAAACTCACAATTCTGACTTTTTTCTCAGAATTGCATGATACAAAGTCACAATTCTGACTTTATTACTCAGAATTGTGAGATATAAACTTCCAATTGTGAGTTTTGAAGTCAGAATTGCATGATATAAACTCACAAATCTCAGAATTGTGATATAAACTCGCAAATTATAAAGTCAGAATTTCAAGACATAACTTTTCTCAGAATTGTGAGTTTATGTCTTACAATTCTGATTTTATAACAGGCAATTCTGAGTTATTAAGTCAGATTGTCAGAATTGTCAGATATAAACTTGCAATTCTGAGAACATTAGTCTTTTTCATCAGTCATACCCCCCCCCCCCCCTCAAAATTGGACTTTTCCAGTTTATATCTCAGTTCTGAGTAAATAAAGTCAGAATTGTAAGATAAACTGTCAATGACTTTATAACTTGCAATTGGGTGTTTATATTTCAATTCTGAGAAAAAAAGTCAGAATTGCAAGAAAAAAATAGTTTTTTTGAGCAAAATGATCAGAATTGCGTGTTTATATCTCACAATCCTGACACACAATTGGGAGTTTTTAAGTCAGAATTGTGAGATAAAATTGGAAATTTATAACGCGCCATTTAGGAGAAAAATCAATTCTGATTTGCCAGTTTGTATCACGCAGTTCTGATTTAAAATTGCGAGTTCATATCTCAATTCTGAAAAAAAAGTCTGAATTGTGAGTTTATATGTCGCAATTCTAACTTTATAACTTGTAATTGCAAGTTTATATCTTAACTGAGAGAAAAAGTCAGAATTGCAAGATAAAAAGTCACAATAACCTTTTTTATTTATTTATTTCAATGGTATTTGAATCAGTCTGTTGAGGTTTCAGTTTATCATTCACTAAAGACAGTGACTTGTCACCACCTAATGGTTTAACTATGTAAACTTTGTAAAATTCAATGATACAGCATACAGCCTGACAGCATGTCTGAAACTTGCGAACACAGACAAGCAATGCGATTTATATATCAGCTCTAGTCATTTTGAACATCGAAACTCACTGTTTTTGTTTGTATGTGTGTATAGGCTCAGCAGTGGTGGACTGGCTTGTGTTTAATAAGCTGGCTCTGACCCGTGTGGAGGCAGTAACATTAGCCTCTGCACTGCTGGACGAGGCCTCCCTGCGGCCCATCGGGATCAGGAGCACAGACGCTCTCCGTAATGCAGCTCTTGGAGAACAATTCCTCGATGACTCCACTGTACTCTATTGCTTTGTAAGATTCAAGTCTCTTTCGTGTTGTTTTATTCAATACTCAATCTACTGTAATTATGTCTAATGGCTATGATTTCCCAAACAGTCCCAAAGCTTTCAGAAGCGAGGCAGTGTGAAAGCAGAGAAGTCTCGGTCTGCGGTGGAACTCAGTGGAAAAGTAGTAAAGAGAGGTTACCTGCTCAAACAGGTGAGCACTCCACTATAATTTTTATAAAGTTTTTAGAAGAACTGGAAAGTGCTTATCTGTGCTACTTTTTTACTGTGTGTCAGGGACACAAGGTGAAGAACTGGAAGGTGAGATTGTTTGTTCTGAGGGCAGAGCCTACTTTCCTGCACTATTATGACCCTAGCAAGGTGAGAACACTAACTTGAACTTACAGACTGTATAAGAACATTTTATGCTATATGTTAAAGAAATCATGTGATGTTTAGTTTTGCGCTGACTTGTCTACTTCTTGATGGCCACCTTTCTCAGGATGACATCACTCCGGTTGGCAGTATATCTCTGCGCGGCTGTCTGGTGTCTGCTCTGAATGATAACGGCATACCGTCAGGTGAGTCAGACTTACACCTCTTTAGAAGTGTCTGAAGTCTGATGACTACTTGTTTCACAATGAATATTTACAAAGCAATTCCAGATATGAATCAAGACTTTGAAGACTTTGCCACAGACCAAAAACACAGCAATGATTTGGGTCTTGTTGTCATAGTAGCAGTAATATTTACAGATAAACACTGTAAACAGAAGCTAATGGTCACTTTTCTGTAATCCTCAGGTGTTAAAGGTAAAGTCCAGGGGAACCTCTTTAAAATCATCACTCAGGCAGACACACACTATTACATCCAGGCTCCAACACACGAAGAAAGAATGGAATGGATCCAATCTATTAGACAACTGACTTAATTGACCCTTCGCAAAGACCCGCCCCCCTTCGTTACTCTTTGATCCGATCTCATGCCACACATCATGTTCTCACGCAGTGAAAAATACAGAGGAGCAAAGAAAACTAACAATGTGTCGAAAGACAAGACAAGACAGAACAGGTTACGGTATTGAACAAAGTCTCAGCGTTCAAATTTGGTCATTTTTAAGAAATTCAAAAAAAAAAAAAAAAACATTTTATGGCTCTTTAATGTGTCGTGGCAGATCGTTGTAGCTCCTCGGTTCAAATGGCATGTTAACCGACCATCTCTTTCTCTTTACAGCATAAAAAAATGAATAAACATTAGAAGGTATGTTGTTTCAATTACGGAAAGACCATTTTCCAAGTTCAAGTCAACCGACGTTAATCCTGTTTGGAGAGTAGATTATAATATTAATAATACGTTAATTATTAATATTATTAATATTAATATTAATGAAATAGGTAATACACTTGGAGCCAGCATGAGACCTCATTTAAGTAAGCATATAGAATATGTGACCCTGGACCATAAAAGCAATCATAAGGATCATTTTTTTTTTAATTAAGATACAACTATTTGAATATCTGGAATCTGAGGGTGCAAAGAAAATCTGTATATTGAGAAAATCGCCTTTAAAGTTGTCCAAATAAAGTTCTTAGCAATGCATATTACTAATCAAAAATTAAGTTTTGATATATTAACAGTAGGAAATTTACAAAATATCTTCATGGAACATGATCTTTACTTAATACCCTAAATATTTTTGGCATAAAAAGCTATGACTGATTTTGTGGACCAGGGTCACATATTTCCATATAAAAATTACATTTCACTGATAAAGCCTGTATCTTATGTTTGATATAATATACATGTGGTAAAGCTTATACATTCTGTGAATGTACTTTGAAAGCATAAATGATGATCATTGTGAACTTTATTTTCTTCTTATTATTTTAAATAAAAGTTATATTTGAGTAATTGTCATCTGGCAATCATATCTTTGACATGCATACCTGCAGTTTTGTTATGGACCATTAGCATGTTTCTACCTGTCTTCTGTTTTATCAGGTAACAGAACTGACTTCATGTCTTGCGCAAATCTATTGGTTTGTTGCTATGGTTAAAAAACACACTGTGTGCATGAGTGTATTTCTTGTTTTCTCTTTCAAACATGCACGAATACACACTTTTACACACACACACACACACACACACACACACACACACACACACACACACACATGTTGGGTTTACATGTTTTATGGGGACATTCCATAGGCGTAATGGTTTTTATACTGTACAAACCGTACTTTCTATCGCCCTACACCTAAACCTAGCCCTCACAGGAGATTGTGCACACTTTTACTTCCTCAAAAAAACTCATTGTGCATGATTTATAAGCCTGTTTCCTCATGGGGACCTGAGAAATGTCCCCACAAGGTCAAAATTTACTGGTATTCCTATCCTTGTGGGGACATTTGGTCCCCACAACGTGATGAATACCAGGTACACACACACACACACACACACACACACACACACACATGTTGGGTTTACATGTTTTATGGGGACATTCCATAGGCGTAATGGTTTTCATACTGTACAAACCGTACTTTCTATGGCCCTACACCTATCCTACACCTAAACCTAGCCCTCACAGGAGATTGTGCACACTTTTACTTCATCAAAAAAACTCATTGTGCATGATTTATAAGCCCGTTTCCTCATGGGGACCTAAGAAATGTCCCCACAAGGTCAAAATCTACCGGTATTACTATCCTTGTGGGGACATTTGGTCCCCATAACGTAATGAATACCAGGTACACACACACACACACACACACACACACACACACACACAGCTCCATACAGCTATCTTCGTGAGGACATACATTGACACAGTGTAATCTCTAGCTCCTTACCCTAACACTTCCCATCAGAAATAAGTGCCTCACCCAAACCCTAAATCTAACCTTTACCCAATTATAATCAGATCCCTAAAACCAAGTCTTGACTTGTAAGACATAAGAGTGCACACACATACACACATTACATAATATAACTTTAAATAATCAGATCTTCTTTAAAATTTCTTTAAGAAAAGTTTACTGTTTAAAGTACATATTGCAATTATTAGATGTTAAAAGACATTCAAGTAAACTTTGCTATTTAATACATGCTTCATTTGCAGCATTAAGTGTGTAGATTGACAGCACCAAGTACAGGCTTCAGATGGACTTTGAGTCCTTCTTTTTGCAAACCAATACAATCGCAGGGAATTGCATTTTAAAGTGAACATTCGGGTGTCAGTTATGAATCCTCAGGTTCCTAATGCCATCAAAACTGTTCTGTGGTACATTCAAATGAACAAAGGATAAACAAAAATGATTCTGTTATGATTCTGAATTATTTTGTTCTGTTGAAATGATTTAACTAAAAAAAAAAAACATTTCTGTAGTTTAAACTGTAGAGAATGTCACTATCGTTACCGAGATTATGAGTTTGATTCTCAGGGAATGCAGAAACCGATCAAATGTATATCTTGAAGGCAATGTAAGTCGCTTTGGATAAAAGCATCTGCCAAATGAGTAAATGCAAATGAATTTGAACTACAGCTACAAGCACAAGTCCTCTACTGTATAAGTGCATCTAATGGAACAAATGAAGGCACTTTTGCTTCTGTTTCAAAGAGCCAAACTATCAAATCAAAAGCAAACAAAAAGTAGGTAATATATGTAATATAAAAAAAAAACTATACAAAAGAAATCTTCTAAGCTAGTTTATGGCAAATCATTGTTAATTTCATTTTTATGCTATCTGGATTGGTAAAACCTGGTTGCGCATGAGGTAACACAGCTCCTTCAGAAATGTTCTCCTACAGATGTGACCCTGGACCACAAAACGAGTCATAACGATCATTTTTAAAATTTATACATCATCTAAAAGCTAAATAAATAAGCTTTCCATTGATGTTTGTTAGGATAGGACAGTATTTGGCTGAGATACAACTATTTGAAAATCTGGAATCTGAGGGTGCAAAAAAATTTAAATATTGAGAAAATCGAAAAATCTAGAATTTTGAACCATATTGTTGGCTACTGCTACAAATATAACTGTGCTACTTATGATGGTTTTGTGGTCCAGGGTCACAAATGTGTCCAAAACCATTTTAAAATGAACAGCCTCATTTGCCAATATTTGTACAAATAAAAATCACTGAAGAGAAACGATACAAAATGGCCAAATAGTCTACCAAAACAAACACAGACCCAACTAAAATAAATTCTAGATGTTTTAAATGAATGAAGGGAGTTCTGTAACTTTAAGACAATTGTGTACAGTACGCTCAGGATTCTAAAACCTCAGCTAAGTTGCTTCTAGGAATTGTCTGTGGCAGACAGTTCTTCACTTGCTCAAGCCACTTTGGTGAGCTGTAAGTCTCCATGGACTCGAAGAGCAGTGAGAGATGCGAGCTGAGTCAGTCTGTGAGTGAAACCACACAACGGCTGGCCATCCACCAGAATCCGGAACTGCTGGTGCTCGCACACAATCTCCATCTGAGAGAGAGACACAAGATAGAAACAACATTATTGTGATAGAAACTTATGAGCTTTATTAGCTGCATCAAACTCTCCTTTACCTTAAACGGCTCTCCAGGAGCAAAGGGAAAGAAAGACAGGGCAGTTTCTGAAGCGCCCCACTGTCCCGACAGACGAGCGTTACGAAGTACAGCCTTTTCTGAAAAGTTCACCTTCAACTCCAGACCCACATCGCCCTGGATTTCCTCTTCCCCCTCTCCTTTAGACTGGCATGCCACTAACACTACCATACTAAAAAGACAAGCAGAAAAAGATTTTTAACATCAGTTTTAAAACAAACATCATTTCATGGAATGTGAGTTCTGCTTTTTGATCTGTGACGCTCCAGATCAAATCACATTATGAGCCAGCAGTTTCTGGCTAACCCTTAGATGCCAAATATGGCCAGAATTGTCCAATCTGTTTTTAAAACTTCATGGGAATTGACTTTTTCCCACACTGGCAAAACAGAAGTGGACAACAACAGCTGGAAAACCACATTTAGTGCATCAAAAACAAATGTGAAATGTTTAACAAAAACTATGTTTTTAGAAGTAAAAAGTATAAATATTTTTAATTTGCAATCCCTGAAAAGAATTCCTTCCCCAAACATCACATTTGTTTAGATTTTATTTTTAAAAAGTTAGTTACTTGTTATTTTTGTTATCAGTATACACTGTAAAGTGGTAACCTGCAATTTTAACCTGATTGTCACAGTTCTGTCTGTTTATGTCTTTGGTTTCGCCCATTGTCTCCCCCTGTTGATCTGTGTCATTTTGGTTTAGCCCCATCATCTGTGTCATCACCGTCACCTGTGTTTAGTAATTAGTCTGTCTTTATAAGTCTGTTTGGTTCTTGAGTTCAATGTCGGTCTTTAATCGTTGAATGTGTTCGTGTGTGGATGTTCCTGCTTGTTCCTGCCTGTTATTCTAAGTATATATTAAAAGATAGTGTTTATTGTAATATTGTTTCTCGTCTCGTCCGTCCAGCACGTCTACCTTATAACACTGATTTAACACATTCGGTATTAATTAATGTATACAGGTTGTTTCAGTGATGTTAATATTTCTGACTTGAATAAAACCAGTTGATTTAGGTGTTTTTTTAGTTACCACTGTTTTCTGTGAATGTGGCTAAATTGTGTGGTATACACTTCCATTCAGAAGTTTGTGATCAGTAAGACTTGCAGTGTCTTTAAAGAAGTCTCTTATGCTCATCAGGGCTCCATTTATTTGAACAAAAATACAGGAAAAACAGTAATATTAAGAAATGGTAGTACAATATAAAATAATGGTTTCTATTTTAATATTTTTTTAAATATAATTTAATCTATGGTGCAAAGCTGAAGCTCAGCAGCCATTACTCCAGTGAAATCATTCTAATATGCTGATTTATTATTAGAATTACCTGTTGGCAATAATTGTGCTGCCAAATATTTTTTACTGTATATATATATATATATATATATAAAACAGCACTTCTGTTTCCAGCACTAATAATAAATCAGCATATTAGAATGATTTCTGAAGGACCATGTGACACTGAATACTGGCGTAATAATGCTATAAATTGAGCTTTGATCACAGGAATAAATTACATTTTAATGTATATTAAAATAGAAAAATGTTAATTTACATTGTAATAATATTTTTTCCCAAATTTTTTATTAAATAAACACAGCCTTGATAAGCATATAAAACTTCTTTAAAAAAAAAACACTGCAAATCTTAATGTTCCCAGACTTTTGAACGGTATACAATATAAGCTATTTACACTACACTCTTAAAAATAAAGGTTTCAAAAGGGTATTTTTGCAGTGATGCCATAGAAGAACCATTTTTGGTTCCCCAAAGAACCTTTCAGTGAACACTTCTTAAAAGAACCATTTTAAAGAACATTTTAAAAATCTATAGGCTAGAGTCTTTTTCGACTTTAAAGAACATTTTCTGCATTTGAAAGGTTTCATAGATGTTTAAGGTAAGCTTCTTTATGGAATAAAGTGCAGATAAATATAAAGTGCAGTCAGATGGGTGCTTTTCCACATGCATTTAAAATGGGTTCTATGTGTTCTCTGTTGGCATCCATGTTTTCTTTTAGCTCCTGTGTGAACTGGAGACGTTAAAACGGTTTAATCCCCGATACAACTGGCTCATTGTGTTACCGCAGTGAAGGCGCGTCTCAATCTCAATGAACCAAGTCATTCAGGATGTGCGGATGTGACAAATGAACGCAAGTACTGGCGAAAGCACAGACAGGTGTGTCTGATACGAACCTTTTGGGCCGCTTGTGAACAATACCCATCACTACCAGCCTCATGGTCGGCCGTAGACCCCCTTTGATCTCCCCAACATACTCCTCCTCCTGCAGGGATAGTATTTTACGGTCAAACATCTAATGCTATTGCCAGGCAAAATACGAATTATTAATGTACTGACTTAAAATAATCACGATATCTTAAACCCATCGCTGCCTGCGCGACAAGAAGGATAAGAAAAGGTTCTCAGTCCATTCATTCTTTTCACAGTTTATAGTTTTAATATGCAAATTAGGCTACCGAGTCGTATCCTTTATAAATGTAGCAGTCTCATATAAGCAATATGAAATATATTTATCAGTGTAGAGTCAAATATACGAGCCCAGTGGGTACGTCACTGTGCCAACACACTCAATCAGTCTCAGTGGCGGATAATAAACTATAAAATCATAGTCATCATAGGCTACTTACGTTTCGGATGTTCCCTTTATCTGTCATGCTTTCCACTCGCTAACGGCTTTAGTTTAGTCGTGCAGGTGTTGCGTTTCAGGCGCGAGGACAATAGCTGTCATGCACAGAATTGATCATCGCAGTGCGCGAGACCGGCGTTGAATCGACGCACCCCGCCTCGCGCCATTCCGTTTCCATAGTAACCATCACAGGCAGGGACTGATGATGACAAAAATACAGTGGTGACTTCAGCATATTTAAAAATGAATGAATGAATGAATGAATGAATCTCTGCTTAATATGAGAACATTTACAAAGTCTCGCGATGCCAGAAATACACTAGCCTACAAATTATGAAGGCTAAAACCAGATAAGTTTTATTCGAATAATTACTGTGTTTATTCTTATACATTAAAGGCGGAAGTTATACCATGATAAACACTAATTCACTTGGGAATAAGCTTATATAATAGTGGAATCACAAACATGGACAATATACTCAAGAGACATAATTAGCTCCCAAGTACCAGCAGGTGTATTGTTTTACTTTCCCATCTAACCAGTCCTGCTCTTTGTTTCTGCAATATGTTTTTACCACCCGGAGAGAGTTTCCAAGGCTTTTTTAGCTTCAAATTATTATCAAGTTTCCCAGTGTCAATGTCAAGGTTGCTTGTATACACCAGAATAGCATGTAAGCATGTTTCATTCTGGCTTTCGGTACAGATTCTCAGTTAAAACGGAAAGAACTTTCTTGTCAAATAGCTACTAACAATTGTGGCATCAATACAACCGCATCTGTGTTGAGCCAAGTCACTAACTATCAAAAAAATATAAATAATTTTACAATAAATCCCTAAGATTATAGGTCACAACAACCATTAACCAAAAATATAAAAAAAATAACTGCATATATGAGCCATTGTACAAAATTAATCCAAAGTCAGAATTGAATGTCTTGGGGGGAAAAAGTGTCTTTTTCCACAAAATCTGTATGTATGCAAACTGTATAATATCCAATGTACACATTTCTAGTATATGTGAAGTCTCATATTGTATTTTCATAAAGTTTTGGCATATTTGTCCTTTCCCCAAATTTGTCACTACTGCAACACAGTAATAATAATTTAATTAAGGGTTATATAGACCTATTTTTTAAGATTTTGCTTACATCTACTTTGTAAATATAAATTTTTATAGAGGTAAAACAATAACAATTACATTTTTAACAATATTTCAAGTCTAATTTATGAGATTTGTTGTATTTTAAATTAAAATTTTCTTTATAAAAGGGAAAAAGTGTATCATACCGATTTCAAACTTAAGGATTCATTAGTTTGAATATATATTTTAACTTGCAAACTAAAACACTACTAAAATACAAAAAAAAAATATTTTGTTTATTTCACTCAAATATGAGGACTATGTGTTTCCTTGTGTCACTATATACCAAAACAACGATGACATGTTTCAGTCGTGACAATTTTATGGGATAAACCCATTATTATTATTATTATTATATTTTCAAAGATGCTGATCAGCACATGGTTAGCCAGCGAAATGTTATGGAAAAACTCTGAAAAAGTGTGCTTACCTGCAGAAAAAAAGGTGTTTGGTAGTGACACACAGATTCTTCAGACTTTTGGACACATTTTTTTTTTTTTTACATTAAGTGTCATGATTTACAAAGAAAATATGAAATAAATATTTTTTTTAACTTTACTTTAAAAAAATAAAATAAAAAAGATATTTTTAAAAACAACAGTGAAATAAAATAAAATGGAAAATTAAATTAAATATTGTTTTTATAAGTTGAAATTTAGAAATGTAGGACTTAGGGTTCGGGACAGCCACCTCCCAATTGAAAGCACCCAATAAATTATGATTTTGAACACATTAAGCTTAATATTTTAAATATCATTGTGGGTTTCAATAGATAATAGAAGGATCTTAGTAAACATCTAAGATTTGAATACTTAAATGTGTTTTTTGGTTGTGGGACAGCAGTTTGGACCAATTCTATTAGAATGGCCTATATAATACTGCGAGAGAGATTGACATATTTGGACCACTGAGAGGCAATCGTTACACAAAAGATAATCTAATAAGTGTCTTCCTCCAGGGGTCGCTTATAGTCGAGCAAAAAGGTAAAATCCCCTTTTGACTCGCATTCAAATCTTAGGCGTTTTTTTTCAACTTGATTAATTTTAATAAAATGTAATTTTTAATCTGTCAATCTGAAGGATTAGTACCTAAATTTAGGTTATAATCAACTATAGGAATGTCAATAATATGGCTTTTAAAATCATTTATCACAAACGACAATGATTGGCTCATCCATCCAGCGCTGAGAAAAGTATCGGGTATCACTTGACTACGTCAGCAATCGCAGTAAATTTACTTACACCTGAGTAATGGCTAGCAATTTAATTGTCACCAAAAATGAGAATTGCTAATTAATTAGAAGCCCAGCCCACTGTGATACACAGTTTCATCGCAATTGCCATTCTTACCCCTATTTCATTTCTATTGTTTTGACCCTTGAACTGACAGGTCCTCGATCAGCTGATCGAGTCACATGACTCGGCTCTCTCATGGCCACATACAGCTGATGCCAAGCGCATTTGAACGCGCTGTTCTCTGGTCTGAGATATAAAGGACAAACCAAAATCGTAAGTGCTGATTTAATTACTTATTTATTCTTGTACATCAGCATAAAGCGACGTACAGTATTTTGATAGTGTAGTCAATTTGCCATCCTCCAAACTATTTCATGTGGACAGTGTCTGTTGTTTTGCTGTCATTATTTCACTTTAACCAAAGTTCAAATCACACTGATCGCAATGTAAACACCTTATGGAGGTCGTTAATAACAGCTATCACTTCCATAACTTTTTCTGCTTTAGAATAGCTTTTAACTTTATTAACCGATTCTGATCTTCTCACATGAATTCTGTACAGTTTTGTCAGCTTTGGATTTGTTTATTATTATATCTTGTCGTTATCACTTTATTCGAAATGAATGCTTTTGTAGACCTCTATCAAAAAACTGTGCATATATTCTGAATTTGATTTGATATCGCTGTTGACATACTGTTACAAAAACGCTAATGATTTTTTCTTTCATTTTCTGTCCTGTATCTGTCAGATGTGGAATACGTAATATCATCTGAGGCCAGTAATCTTTCCGTGGACCTCAAAAGACTGCTGAATCAAAGCGGACTATCTATCATGCATCCATTTGGACGTGAAGAAGAGACCTCCAGACGCGAGCTCTTCGGCTTCTTCACTCGGTGTTTGAAGCGCGGTGAGTGGGAGCTTGCGGCAGCCTGCGTGGGTCAGCTCGGTGATAGGCGCAAAGATGATCTCCATAGCCCGCATGACATCGTTAAAGCCATCGTTACCCACCCATACCCGCTCAGGTGAGTGACCCCGAGAGGAATAAACAACAGAACCAATGTTGAGAACAATAATGTAAACAAATCTATTTTCCTCTTTCTTGTTGGTGGTTACAATAGTTATATTAACTCTTGACGGAAACTGTGGTTAACTTACTAATATGGTTTAGGTTGTATAAGAGGCACTTATTTCATTTAATTTCACATGTCTGTTTTTCTTTTTCTTATACCCAGGTGGGAAACAGTGGGCAGTCCTCACAGACTGGCCTGGTATTGGCTTCAAGTTCTGGAAAAGCAGACTAAAATAAAGGTGTGTGTTTTCCGCTCGATATACAGTTGAAATCAAAAGTTTACATACACCTTGCAGAATCTGCAAAAAGTTGATTATTTTACCAAAATAAGAGTGATCATACAAAATGCATGTTTATTTTTCATTTAGTACTGACCTGAATAAGATATTTCACATATGTTTGTCAAGATGTTTACATATAGTCCACAAGAGATAATAGTAATAGATAATAGTTGAATTTATAAAAATGACCCCATTTAAAGTCATACACTTGATTCTTAATACTATGTTGTTACCCGAATGATCCACAGCTGTGTTTTTTTATGTTTAGTGATTGTTGTTCATGAATCCTTTGTTTGTCCTGAACAGTTAAACTGCCCGCTGTTTTTTAAAAAATCCTTCAGGTCCCACAAATTCTTTGTTTTTTCAGCATTTTTGTGTATCTAAACCCTTTACAACAATGACTGTATAATTTTGAGACCCGTCTTTCCACACTGAGGACAACTAAGGGGCTCGTATGCAAATTAACTTAGGCAATTTACCTGTTCAGGACAAACAAGGGACTCATGAACAATTATCACTAAAACAGCTGTGGATCATTTAGGTAACAGCACAGTATTAAGAATCAAGTGTATGTAAATTCAACTATTATTTTCTCTTATGGACTATATGTAAACGTCTTTTATGTGAAATATCTTATTCAGGTCAGTACTAATCTTATTCAAGACAGTACTAAATAAAAAAATAACATGCATTTTGTATGATTCCTCTTATTTTGATAAAATAATTAACATTTTGCAGATTCTGCATGGTGTATGTAATATTTTGACTTCAACTGTAATTTCTCATGGATGCTTCAAGCATTGAGCATTCATCCCTGTCATCAGAACCTATTTTTCCTGATGCAGAGTATGGTTTCCTTTCTCTGCAGGTGAGCAGGTCTGTGAAGAGAGAACTGGAGTTCATGTTGCTTCTAGAGGAACTTGAAGATGTGCCCCTGTCTGTACTTAAGGTATGATGAATTCCAACTAATGTATGCTGCCTCCAAATGCATGTAGAGTGTAAAGTAAGATAGTCCTGACACTGTTGTAACAACTTTATGGCTTTTTGTTCACAAACCTTTGATTATTTCCTTTGAACTCTGATAAGGTTCAACTCTATCAGTTGCTGTTGTGCACGTGTGCACAGTTGAGCAAGACATACAGTATAGTAACTTTGTCTTTTTGTACTCTTTTCTTTTTTTCATTTCCAAGAAATATTGCATCCACTTTCCATGCTAAGAAGTAATAATTTTGCAATATACACTTGTTTTTTTCCCCCAAATTTATTATCTCTATAAGCAGTAAAATCCTTTAGTGAAGAGCTTTAATCCATGACCCAAATCAACCACTAGTTCTTTGGTCTAATTTATGAGGCAATGATCTCACAATTGCCAAATTGAAAATAACAGAACAAACACTGTGCTGTCACAATAGCAAATGTTCATCAGAATTTTGCATACAAAAAAGGTCCAAAAGGTCTGTTGTCAATAATGTAAGTGAGATTTATACGCTAAAAGTGAAAATCAAGTGCCGTCTTACGTTTTTTTTTTTTTTTTTTTTTACTCATTTTTAGAAGTCGTTTAACTCAGATATATGTCAAAATAAGGAAGAAACGATGAATGCAATTGGTGTTTTAAGGAGACTTATTATGCCCTTTTTTCTGTAATATAAGTCTCCGGTATCCCCAGAATGTGTCTCTGAAGTTTCAACTCAAAATACCCTACAGATCTTATTTCATTTTGAAAATGCCTATTTTGAGTGGAAGCAGAAACACGCTGTTTTCATGCATTTCATGCATTTTCTCTTTAAATGCAAATGAGCTGCTGCTCTCCGCCCCCTCTTCCAGAACAGGACTGTGCCTTCACAGCTCATAGCTCAGATACTCTGCTAAGAAACATCTGTTTAGTTTTGATTATCATGTCTGTCGTGCTGAAATCATGCGTTTTAAACCACATCCGAAGCAGGCGCACAATAAGTGGCTGTCACACGGCATGCGAGTACTAAACTAAGTTCTCTTTCATGTCTTATTGCGCTTAAACTGCCACATACAGACAAGTTTATGTTAAAAACACACAGGAGTTACAAAAACAGTCTGTTATGTTTGTGAAGGTGCACAGCTGGGAAAGAAATTGCATGTTTATATTAGATCTGTGTGGCAGCAGCGTAATATACAGTAAATAAATCAATAAATCCACTGCTCTCTTGTCTCCTCTGAGGCTGGGACTCTAAATAGTGTTCTGTGCTCATCTGTGCAGCCAACGAAACCGGTTAGCAAGCTTTGCTCAAACCTTTGCTATGGCATAAGAACTGGTACATCGTTGTCGCCTGTAAAAACAAAATGATGGCATTGTGGGAGGAAACGTGTAGATTAAAGGGTGGTAATATTATAATAAGATCCCCTTATCACGTCACAGGTGGAGTGAAATTTGACACGCTTATTTTTTCACATTCCTTTTCAGTAAAAGGTTTATCAAAACGAAGTTACTGTGTTGCCTTTTTCCATGTTTTCTAGGTTGGTAGATGCACTAGGGACCCAATTATAGCCCTTAAACACTTAAAATGTCAGATTTTCTTGATGTGTCACCTTTAGCTTTAAAAGCCCTACTTTTTTTCATAACCTTTGTTCTATTTCTTCTGTAGGAGCTGCATGAAGCTTTCCTGTACTCTGAGAAAGTAAAGAAAAAGATTCCAGGTGATTCCACCCCTCCACTGAGTGCCGCTGTTCTATCCTGCCTCCGTACTCTTTTAACCCGCCAGCAGCCGCGACTCTGCCACTCTCTCATCAGCTTCCTTCAGCACTCAGGCCACTCCAGAGACCATGCCTTACAGGACGTCTTCATCCAGCACCTCACCCAGCGAGTGAACGTACCTGTGGATGAGAGGAACGAGAAATGGGTGGAGGAAGTGTGTTCAGTTCTGGCCTTAGCACCGTGGGGGCCGGAGAGGTCAAATGCTCAGCTAGAGACCCTGTGGGAGGGTGTGTGGTCAGCTAGAGAAGGGCCCATGACGGAGGAGAGAATTCTGGGATGTCTGCTAAGGCCGCAGGGACATGCACTGTTGATGGCATACAGCGCCACAGCGCTCAGACTGCTCAAAGAGAAACTGCTAAGAGAGGCACCACACACACAGGGTGAGTCAATGAAATTTAATTAGGTACTACAAACAACCTGGTACAGAATCAATTTTATTTGTGTAATCATGTATATTTTTTCAGTGGATCTTGTAGCCGTTGTAATGTCATAATGTATCTGTAAACTAAAACTAGATCAACAGTATGTCAACTGTAATTTAAAGTCTTACGGTGAGACACTGCAGTGGAATAAGGAAAAATAAAGAAAAGTTATCACCTTACTTACCCAGTTAATTGATTATATTGATAATTGCAAACATATTTTTTGTATTACATGTTTTCTAAAATGTTAGGTTTAAATATTCAAATTAGGCATAATTTAATGAAATATGCGCTAATTTGCATACATTTCTAGAACAAAATTCGAATCACTGGATTAAGTCATTTTCAAAATTCATGTTTATTTTTGTTTTTTTACATATTTGAGTCAAATGTTTTACAGAGGGGATTTGGGGTATCTCATTTTGTCTCTCCATAATTCTGAAAAAACAGAGAGAAAACAATGTATTTTTTTTACCATTTTAGAGGGAATAAAATGTTGTATAAAATCAAGCAAATTATATATGAACAAATCCCTCTGTAAAAACCTTCTAGAATATAAACAGGAATAAAAATGTAAAGTTTGATGTATGTAAGTGTTACTGAAGTGGAGATTTATGGCTCAGTGTAGGAGAAAAGTTTTTGAGAAAACGGCCTTTAAAAATATGTATTGTAATTGAAATGTATTGACACAAATAGATAAAGTGCTATAAAAGAAACACTTAACAGTGTCTTTTCACTAGTCTGAAAAAACTATACCTGTAGTGTCTCCCCTTAAAAGGCAAATCTGAGCTATGATTAATAGTTGTATTGCTTCCAGTTTGTGTGTTTGGTTTTAAGGAAGTTAAGGAGATTTTTATTGGTATATATGCTACCTCCTTTACTTTGAATTTTCACACTTCTGCTCATGTGGTCATAGATCCTTCCCAAAAAAGTTCAGTTGTCACACCATTTGCATGTGATCTTTTTTTTAAGCTGACATAATTGTGTTGATGCTTGTCAAACCTCATCTCTATTTCCTTCTAGTTGATTTGCCTGATCTGGAAAGAGTCATGCTTGGCTTGTGCTGTCATGGTGACAAGCGTTTGGTGTGGAAAGCCATTTACTTTGAGTGTTTGAGCACTGGAAAGCACTTTCTGGAGCAGGTCTTGGTAGGTGTACACAATGAGGCCAACTGAGACCTAGAAATAAGTATTTTACTGTTTTAATTCCTGAAGTTAGTCAGTGAGACTTACAAGTTAATCAAGTTTCATTCTTTGAAAAACAGCATTTATTAAAGTGTATAGATGAAAGCAGCACAGTGTTTGCTCTAGTTTTATAATTGCATGGTCCATCCTTATTGTTTGCAGCTTACTGGTTTAGATCTAATAAAGCGGGAGGAATTCACCAAACTGGAAACACTATTGCAGGCTGAGTTTCAGCCTTTGTCCCGCCTCTTGTTGTTGATGGGCTGGATGCATTGTCAAAGCCTGGATTCTGCCAAGACCCTTCTGAGAGTTCTACATCACCAACAGGTCAGTTGTCAGACATTTGATTAATGGTACAAAGTGTCGTCCCCTCTGCTGCTTATTCTGGTCGATAGAACGTTAATAGATTGGTGTGGCAAATAGTTGCACAGAAATGTTTGCCTATAACCAGCTACACAATATAAACCAAAAAAACATTCACTGTAGCAACCCAGTACCTTGTCAGACAGGCCTTTCATGTCATGGACCTTTCCTTACCCCAAACCCCCCCCCCCCCACACACACACACACTTCACTTTCTATCTAAAATTAAACAAAAAAAAAATCCCCTCCAGCTAAGGTGTGATCTTGACTTGAGCATTTCTGTCATGTGCCATGATTGCGTTGCAACACTACTGAGGTGTACACCTTAAATAGTTTGTTGAGTCTGTTAGATATATGACATTCGGAAGTGTTATTGATTGATATTTTGTCTCTATTTGACAGCTGTGGGCCTGTGATAGACTGCCTGTTTATTTATGTTTATTTGAATGTCTAATATGTTTATGTACACTTGTGGTCAAAAATTTACATACACTTTGCAGTATCTGCAAAATGTTAATTATTTTACGAATATGAGAGGGATCATACGAAATGAATGTTATTTTTTATTTAGTACTGACGTAAATAAGATATTTTACATATTGTCAACAAGAGAAAACAATAGTTGAATTAATACAAATTACTTTGTTCAAAACTGATTCTTAATGCTGTGTTGTTACCTGAATGATCCAAAGCAGTTTTTTGTTTAGTCATAGTTTTGTGTAGTGATTTAGTAGGTAGCGTTTTGTGTATTTAAACTCTTTCCAACAATGACTGTATGGTTTTGAGATCCATCTTTTCACACTGAGGACAACTGAGAGACTCATATGCAGCTATTACAGAAGGTTCAAATGCTCACTGATACTTCAGAAGGAAAAACTATGCATTAAGAGCCAACTAAATTTGAAGATCAGGGTAAATTTAACTTATTTTGTCTTCTGGGAAATATGAAAGTGACTTCTGAAGGGCAGTATTAAATGAAGAAAAAAAAAAAAAAAGAAAGATATTTAGGCAAAAGAAGAAAAAAGTAGCCTACGCCTCTTTATTCTGTTCAAAAGTTTACACCCCTGGTTCTTAATGCATCGTTTTCCCTTCTAAAATGTCATTAAGTGTTTGAAACTTCTGTAATAGTTGCATATGAGTCATTCAGTTGTCCTCAGTGTGAAAAGATGGATATCAAAATTATACAGTCATTGCTGGAAAAGGTTCAAATACACAAAAATGAAGAAAAACCAAAGAATTTGTGGGACCTGAAGGATTTTTCTGAAGAACAGCAGGCAGTTTAACTGTTCATGACAAATAAGGGGCTTATGAACAACTATCACTAAACAAAAAATAATTAACATTATGCAGATTTTGCACGGTGTATGTAAACTTTTGACTTAAACTGTGTATAATAATTCCACATTAGTGTGTGTGAATATATAAATAATTAAGTTATTTTTTTCATTCTCTCTGTAGCCTCAGAAAAATGATTCAGTATTGTGTGAGATAGCTTGCACTCTGTCCTCTCAACTTGGTGTGCTGGAATGGTGCAACCAGAACAGTCCGTGAGTTAAAACACTGTTTGTAGTGAACTTTCTTTTTTTGTGAAATGGTTGATTTAACCACACTAATGTATGCTTAAAAAACTGGAAGTTATGTTAATTATTCTTGTTCAGAGATTAAATGCTATTTGTTCATCTACACTACCATTTAGACATTTTAAATTAAGTCTTGTGCTCACCAAGGCTGCATTTATTTGATCAAAAACATAGCTATATTGTGATATTTTATTAACATTTGTAGTAAAGTAACTGTTTTAAATATTATTTATATAATTTATTCCTGTGAAGGCAAAGCTAAATTTTCAGCACCCATTAATTCCGTAAACTTTTATTATCAATATTAAAAATGATTGCACTCATTATTTTTCATTAGTTTTTTTTTTTTTTAGATTCTTTTGATTTGTAATTTTGCAGCATTGTAAATGTCTTTACGGCCACTTTTGATCAATTAAATGTATCCTTGATAAATAAGAAGTGTTAGTTTAGTTTAAAAAACAACAAACCAAACTTTTGAACGGTAGTGCACATGTCGTTTATTTACTGGTATGCATACTTGTACAGAGGGATATCCCATGATGCCTTGCTGAGTCACTTACACATGCTGGACCATCACTCTGCCCTGTATGTGCTGCACTCTCTGACACCTCTCACTAAATACGAGGAGCACAAAGTTCTGGAACTGCTGCAAAAAACAGGTATAAGACAAGGGGGTAAATTTGAATTCACACACATCTGCAGAAACGTTAAATCTTTGTTATACGATTGTAGGAGATCCTTCATTAGAGGACTCACCCAGCAGCACTGTCCAGCGAAACATCACTCTGTTTCGTGGCTTCTGTGCCATGAAGTACGCTCTCTACGCCATCTGTGTGAACGCACACATGCACACAGGATGCCTGGACTGTGAGTCACTGCATAAGCAGCAGACAGAGGCAGGTCAAGGGGACGAGCCAACTGAAGGTAACAGTGCTGGTGTTTTTTCTTTTCTTTTAGGAAAACAAAAGAATGTCTGTTTCCATTGTTATATCAACCAATCCTGATAATAAACCAGTTAACTTAGTTACTTTAGTAGTTCACATTTTTTCTTTCATTCTTTACTCTTTCCCAGGATGCTCTGATCTTTTCCAGCACTACTTATCAGAATGTCAGCTCTACCTGGAAGCTGTTCCGGCGTTATTCCGTTTGGAACTCTTGGAGAACATTTTCTCCCTCCTCTTCCTTTCTGACTCTGACTTCAGCCCACAATCAGATCAGATCAGCACTGGCACAGAAACCCAACCAGACACAAACACTGAAAAGAGGAAACCAAACAGTACTAAAAGTATGAGCACGACTGAGAGCCTCTTGAAAACAGAAAAGGAAAGTGGAGAGATGGAGGAATTGAAAGAAGAGATCCAAAGCAGACAGTCTGATCGGATAAACCCTGAGCTGGGCCACCTGACTTCAGGGTGTCGTGGGTTTCTGGTGGACTTAAGTGTAATGGAGGGGATTCTGCGGCTGGTGAGAGAGGGCTTGGAGGGCGTATGTGGGGTCGGGCAGGAGGACGGCAGGGCACTTGCAGCTGATGTGGAGTTGGCAGAGAGTCTGGGATGTTCTGTTACAGCAGAAACGTTCAGTGCCCGGTTACAGAGATTGTCTAAATACACGGCAGAAGCCCAGTGGAGATTGCAGATTGTTACTAGCAACCATGGCAATGGGAATGGTGAGAAACGTGATGTAATATTTTTATATTCATGTTGCGAGAGTTTATTACATACACTACCTTTCAAAAGTTTGGGGTCGGTTTTTTATTCAGCAAGGATGCATTAAATTGATCAAAAATGTATAAAGACATTTATAATGTTATATAAAACATTACAAATAAACACAGTTCTTTGGAACTTTCAATTCTTCAGAAAAAATAATGACAAAAAATGTATGACTATGACTGTTTCCACAAAAATATTTAGCAGGACAACTGTCAACATTAAAAATAATAATAATTGTTTCTTGAGCACCCGAATAGCAATGTGACCCTGGACCACAAAACCAGTCTTAAGTCGCTGGGGTATATTTGTAGCAATAGCCAAAAATACATTGTATGGGTCAAAATTATTGATTTTTCTTTTATGCCAAAAATCATTAGGAAATTAAGTAAAGATCATGTTCCATTAAGATTTTTTGTAAAATTCCTACTATAAATATATCAAAATGTAATTTTTGATTAGTAATATGCATTGTTAAGAACTTAATTTGGACAACTTTAAATTTTGATTTTTTTGCACCCTCAGATTCCAGATTTTCAAATAGATGTATCTTGGCCAAATATGGTCCTATCCTAACAAACCATACATCAATAGATGTGTTGCATACATCTCAGTTTTGTAAAATTTTACCTTATGACTGGTTTTGTGGTCCAGGGTCACATATTAGAATGATTTTTGAAGGATCATGTGACACTGCATACTGCAGTAATGGCTGCTGAAAAATTACATTCTAAAAGATAAAATGTAAAACAGTTATTTTAAATTGTAATATAAAAATAATATTTTGCAGTGTTTTAATCAAATAAACACAGCCTTGCTGAGCATAAAAAAATCTTACTAACCCCAAACCTTTGAATAGTAAAACTACACTACCACTCAGAAGTTTTTTAACAGTAAGATTTTTAATGTTTTTTTTTTAAAGAAGTCTCTTCTGCTCACTAATCCTGAATTTATTTGATCCAAAGTACAGCAAAAACAGTAAAAAAATTTGAAATATTTTTACTATTTAAATAGATGTTTTCTTATTTAAATTGATTTAAAAATGTAATTTATTCCTGTGATTTCAAAGCTGATTTTTTAGCATCATTACTCCGGTCACATGATTCTCCAGCAATCATTTTAATATTCTGATTTTCTGCTCAAAAAACATTTATTATTTATAATTAACAGCTGAGTATATATTTTTTAGGTTCCTTTGATGAATAGAAAGTTCAGAACAACAGCATTTATCTAAAGTAGAAATCTTTTGTAATCAATTTGAAGCATTCTTGCTTAATAAAAGTATTTAATTTAAAAAACATATACATAGACTGACTGCAAGCTTTTAAATTGTATGGTGTATAATTTTACAAAAGCTTTTTATTTCAGATAAATGCTGTTCTTCTGAACATTCTGTTTATCAAAGAATCCTGAAAAAAAGACTCAACTGTTTTAAATATTGATAATAATAATAAGACGAAATGTTTAAGCAGCACATCAGAATATTAGAATAATTTCTGAAGGATCATGTGACACTAAAGACTGCAGTAATGATCCTAAAAATGTTGCTTTGATCGGAAGAATAAATTACATTTTAAAATATATTCAAATAGAAAGCAGTTATTTTAAATGGTAAAAATATTTCACAATATTAATGCTTTTGCTGTATTTTGGATCAAATAAATGCAGGCTTGGTGAGCAGAAGAGAATTCTTTTAAAAAAGTTTTGATTGGTAGTGTGTGTATTAACCGTATTAACGTATATGTGTGTCTGTATCTGTAGATGGCTTGTACCTCCCATCTCCACTCCCCAGTCCAGCATTTCCTCTGAAACGCCAGGGTAGTGGTAGCAGCGGTTCAGGTGTTCGGAGGAAGAGAAAAAACCATCGACATCGCTCTGAACGTCACGCTTCATCGGAACGACAGAATGGGGAGGTCAGCACCGGCACCTCAGGTCAGTTCACAAAAACATACACACCTACTAAATACTTACACTTACTTCTCACATCCTGGATAAACGCTAATAATAATTGCTCTTGCTGATTGCAGATGGCGGGGTGTGTGTTGGGAGTGTGTGCCGTGGGAGTGAAGTGTGTCCGTGCGGTGGACCACACAGCTGGCTGGTTCCTGCGATGCTCTCCCCACCCGAGTCTCTCCTCATCGCCTGCATACGCAGAGGCAACTACATAGAGGCCCAGCAGGTGAGATATGATGCCATTTTTTTTGACACTAGAGAGATGTCATTCCAGTTACTCACCCATATAAGACCTTCGTTCATCTTTGGAACACTAAATAAGATGTTTTTGATGAAATCCGAGAGCTTTTTGACCCTGTCTTAACTACACTCCTGGGTCTGGGAAGATTTCAGTTATATTGCTGTCTATGGAGGGTCAGAAAGCCCTTGGATTTCTTCAAAAATATCTTAATTTGTGTTCTGAAGATAAACAAAAGGCTTACGGTTTTGGAACGACATGAGGGTGAGTAATTAATGACAGGATTTTAATTTTTGAACTATCCCTTTAATGGCACAGACAGCATAGTAGCAAATCTAACGGAATCTGAGAAACATTTTATGCAGTTATTCTGTGTGGACCTCATTTGTCATTGTTGGTTCATATCCATGCATTTGGGTTTCTTTAATGCCATGTGTCTGTCTTATGTGTGTTTATTAGGTGATTGCGATGTATGGTTTGGAGAACTCTGAGTGTGCAGGTGAACTGGTCTTTATGGACCGGTACCGAGAGGTCCTGAATGAGCTGGCTCAGGTGGAGCAGAAGATAGAGAGCCAGTCACTTTCTTCATCATCCTCGTCTTCAGAGGGTCTGGGCACAGTGGGCGTTGCTCCAGCAGGCAGAACTAGAATGGGCAGCAGCAGCAGATTAACACTTAAAAGCATTGGGAGTGCAGCAGCCGCAGGTATTGCGCACATTTAACTAAAGGTCTAAAGATGCAATAGGTTTGTTTTTATATAACACTTAACACGCAGCCAAGCAACTGAAAGAATAAAATGGGTAATTAGTGATATCTATAAGACCTACTTGCTGTTTTTTTTTGTCCCCAGGGATGGCCTTTTATTCTATCTCTGATGTGGCTGAACGTTTACTCAGCACCTCGAGCCGGCCGATACCCTGTCTAGAGGACAATTACTGGCTCTCCCAGTGCTCTATAGACTCGCCAGACCTCGCGCGACCTCTTTTGGAAGAGTTGAGCCCTGCGGCTATGGCGGCTTTTGACCTCTCCTGCTGTCAGTGCCAACTGTGGAAAACTTCAAGGCAGTTGCTTGAGACTGCTGAAAGAAGACTTAGCAGCTTTCTGGAGGCTAGAGGTGAGTTTGCATCAAGGATATTTATTTGGGCCATATTTATTACTGAGTCCTGACCTCATTTTGCCTATTGCAGGTGTACGAGTAGATCTAAAGGTTCCTCACGCTAACAGTATTAGAGGCTTCCCTTCGGTACTGCAACAAATCAGCAAGGTCCTCAATAGAACCTGCGTCAGCAAAGGAACAAGTAAAACAAGTTTGATTATTTCCACACATTTGCATGCACACTGATATTTTAGTTTTACCTTACATAACCTCTTTATTTTAACATTTCTTCTCTAGACTGTAATGGAGAGGAGAATGCTGTCTGTAGCCCCTTTGGCTGTAGTGCCCAGGAAGTGCTGTTGTCTTGTCATACTATATTAACAGAAGAAAGTATCGCCTCCCGGCTAAACCTGAATCAGCGGCTAGAGGTCACGCTTCAAACCCTGACCTCTGCCACCAACATCTCAGGTACTAGCAAAATGAACTTTATACACAAAAAATGTAACTTTATGGCGCTTTGAAAACATGACGTCAATTGAATTTCTGTTTTTTTTTTTTTTTTTTTTTCCTAGAACTGTTAAAATTCATGCTAATTTTGTTGTAGTTAAATAGACAGTTCACCCAAAAATGAACACTTATATCGTTCCAAACCTGTAAGACCTTCATTCATCTTCGGAACACAAATTAAGATCTTTTTGACTCTGCATAGACAGCAACCATACTACCACGTTCAAGGCCCAGAAAAGTAATAAACATCGATTAAAATAGACCATGAATAATAGACATCAGTGGGTTAACTGTAATGTTATAAAGCTACGAGAATACTTTTTGTGCACAAAGAAAACTAAATTAACAACTTTATTTAACAATTTCTTCTCTTCCCTGTCAGTCTTCGACTCGAATAGAAAGTCCTTTTTTAATCTGTAGTCTGTAATCTACAGACATTTAAAGGTGTCATTATAAATTATTAGGGGCCAGATTTTAATGGAACCACATTTACAAAACAGTTATGAAATGACATGTTGAAATAATGAGAGAGAAAAGGTCATAATTATTACAAAAAAGACAAAATTGTGACATAAAAGTTGATGTCATACATCGATTAAACAACTCAGAAAATGTTTCCATTGTCTGTGGCCTGACCCCTTTAAAATATGTGACCCTGGACCACAAAACCTTAAGTAGCATGGGTATATTTGTAGCAATAGCCAAAAATACATTGTATGGGTCAAAATTATCGATTTTTCTTTAATGCCAAAATTCATAGTTAAGATTCATAGATAAAATTCAAGATACTAAATAAAGATCATGTTTGATGAAGATATTTTGTAAATTTCCAACTGTAAATGTATCAGAACTTAATTTTTTATTTGTAATATGCATCGATATGACTTCATCTGGACAACTTTAAAGGCAATTTTCTTAGTATTTTGAGTTTTTTTTTTTTTTTTGCACTCTCATTCCAGTTTTTCAAATGTTGTATCTTGGCCAAATATTGTCCTATCCTAACTAACCATACATCAATGGAAAGCTTATTATATTTAAGTTTATATATAATGTGTAAATCACAATTTCAAAAAACTAACCTTTATGTCTGGTTATGTGGTCCAGGGTCACATATAATTAATTAATTTTGACTTTTCTTGTTCCCCTGTAGTAGATGGACTGGCGGGGAACTCTCTCCTGACAGCGCTGACTGAACAGGCTGGTCTTAAGCAGTCTGAACTAGATTCCCACCCAGTGCGTACTGCTATGAAACAACTCCTACAGTATCTGGACCAGCTCTGCCCGTTTGAGTCTGACAGTGCCCCTGGCCGACCAGATTACATACGCAACTTCCTTGATTATGTCAATGTGTTGGCTTCAGTACTGGTGCGCAGTCTGTGGTCAGAGGGTAAGACTAAAGATTCCAGTCAGCAGAATTATTGACATGTCTACAAAGTATTAGGAGCTCTGAGATATTTGTGATCTGATCTTAGATCAGTCTACGGAAGTGAAACTTGGAAATCCTCTTTTACTGTTGCTTCAGTCGCCTACACAGCTTCTCTCATTGCTGCTGTTTGACAGACAGGTGTCACCTGATAGGTAAGCAAGGATCTGTCTTTCTTGAAGGATTAGTTCACTTCCAGTACTAAAATTTACAGATAATTTACTCACCCCCTTGTCATCCAAGATTTTCATGTCTTTCTTTCTTCAGTCGTAAAGAAATTGTTTCTTGAGGAAAACATTTCAGGAATTTGCTCCATTTAGTGGACTTCTATGGTGCCTGTGAGTTTGAACTTCCAAAACGCAGTTCAAATGCAGCTTTAAAGGGCTCTAAATGATCCCAGTCAAAGAAGGCTTTTGTCTAGTGAAACAATCTGTTATTTTCTAAAAAAATAAATGACAATTTATAGTTTTTAACCACAAATGCTCATCTTGTCTAGCTCTGCGATCCACATGCGTACTCTATGCACTCCTGTTTAATACAATTAGGGTATGTCAAAAAACTCCCTTCTTATTTTCACCCCCAACTTTAGAATTGTCCTACATTGCTGCAGAAGTACTGACCCAGTGTTTGCAAAAAAAGTCAAAAAAAAAAAAAAAAAAAAGTTAAAACAGCAATGTAGGACGATTTTAAGAGTACGTATAGACAAGATGAGCATTTGTGGTTAAAAAGTATATAAATTGTTTTTTTTTTTTTTGGAAAATAACATCATTTTGATAGATAAGACCCTTCTTCCTCAGCAAAACTGCATTTTGGAAGTTTTAAACTTGCGGGCACCATACAAGTCCACTATATGGAGAAAATTCCTAAAATGTTTTCCTCAAAAAACATAATTTCTTTACGACTGAAGACAGGCATGAACATCTTGGATAACAAGGGGGTGAGTAAATTATCTGTACATTTTTGTTCTGGAGGTGAACTAATCCTTTAAAGTGCTGCATTTTCACAAATGTACAAATATTTTAAATCCCTGATATATGTCTGTTTTTGTAGGGTTCTGTCTCTCCTGCAGCAGGAGCGGCTGCGTTTGAGCGTGCAACAGGTTGTAGTTCAGCGCTGCTGTGAAACTCTCCCTCTTATGGATTCTAGAGCTGTGACTTTTTCTCAGGGGCCACCAAGGATTGCAGGGCTCAATAGTGGTGTGTTCTGCCCAGCCAGCATTGCCTCAATTCTCCAGCAGTATGCTCAGGAGTGCGCCCCTTCCCTTGACCTCTCTGATCCTGCCACAATCTCTGACCCAAGTTCTGAGTCTGAGGTCTCGATGGAGGACATGTCTGCTACATCCACCAATCTCTCCACTTCTCCGCCATCACCATCTTCGTGCCCTCCTTCTTCTTTTCTCCTCACTCCATCTGCGCTGTCTTTCCTGAAGTCACGTTCCCCTCTTGTTGCTGCCTTGGCTTGTCTCAGTGTCAGTCGGGGTGGTGTGACCCGGGCAACCTCCTCTGGCTGGTCAGGCTATTTTCGTGGATCTGGGCGTAAAGAGGTGGTTTTGGATGGAGACCAGATCTCAAAGGAAGGAGAAGCCCTGCTTAAAAACTACCCTATCCTGAGAATGTACCTACGGACCATGGCAGAGCCGGTTCTAGGGGTGTCGTTGGAAGCAGATGAGGGTCTTGGGGCAGCTCTCTGTGGGAAGCCTGTGGTAGGAATGTTGTTTTCTGGCTTGCAGGGCAATGTGGGACAAGCAATGGCTGTGGAGGCTTTCCAGCAAGCCCTAAACATGGGTGATCTGAACAGAGCCTTGGACCTCCTAGAGCTGTATGCACAACCCTGCAGTCAGGAGGGGGCACTTCGGGACAAACTACTGGCATGCACTGCACTGCAAGGTAAGAGTTATCTCGGTTGACACAGTGTTTGTTACAGGTTTCTTCTTAGATGTATCTCTTTTGCCATCAAAAGTGACAAAAATATCCTGGATATGTAAAAATTTCTAAGTGATTGGTCTATTCTATTTTGGTCTATTCTAGTCTCGTCTTGTCTCTTCTATTCGGGATTTTGTGGCTCTACAGACATCTTAGTGACCAGTAACTGTTTATTAATGTCTTGTAAAGTTCAAGAAACATTTTGCTTTTTTTTTTTTGAATCAACAGACTTATTTTAAAAAACAAACATAAAATCTCACTGTTGAAAAACTTTTGACTGGTAGTGTAATTTCACATAGGCACTGGCTAGTTAAAAAACTGGGGTTATATTGATATCATGTGCATTATTTACAACATCTTTTGTATTTCCTTTTAATTTTATTTTGTAGCTAATGATTGTTCAGATGATTTAGTTTATTCAGTTGAAATATTTGACAACGTGTATTAAAATTGTTGAAGGTCAAGACATTCCTTAACAAGACAATAAATAAGAGATTTAACAGATATCTGTGTCCATGTCTCTCTGTAAAGAATGCAGCAGTGTGGAGCAGTTGTTTCGTGTAAGGGACTGGGAGCTGCGTGGACGTGTGGTTCTGCAGGGTTTAGACCGCTGGCCTTTACAACAGTGTTTAGAGCTGCTGCAATTCTGTCTCAGTGACCAGAACACCAAGGATCCACTTCGAGAGCAGCTTCAGCAGAGGAAACACGAGCTGGACATGTACCAGCGGGTCAGTCTGACACAGCAATGCTCTACTTATTTAACTCTTGTGGCAATGCTTGCATTTTAACCAGGTATTACTGTGTTCCTATAATTTAAATGATATCTTTATAATGTGCATAAACATGCCAGTTAAGTATTACCAGTAAAAAAAAAAAACCTATAGTACCATGTAATCTTCTGTCTGCTTTTATAAGCTCCAGACAGAGGCTGAAATTACTGTTTTGTTTTTGAATTTCAATCAGTGGCAGTTTGTGCAATATAAACTGTCCAGATTGTACAATTTGGCTATTGATATAATTTTGTAATTTAGATGCTGAGTTTGCAGCCACCGTTGCCATGGGAGACGTGGCAGGAGTTGAGGGAGGAGTCTACAAAGAATCCTGAATCTGTGTTCAGTCTAATGCTGGAGGCCAGGGTGAGTCTGAGTTCTGTGTAAACCGACTGTAAACTGTAGTTGAAACATGGGAATGTCCTGTGTTATGTTTGAATAAACTGAATGGAGGTATCAGTGCTGTATTACTGTGACTAAAATGTCCAGTTGGTTCTGAATTATTCTGTGTAGCATTGAATTGACTGTGCCAGTAATATGTAAACAATTAGCCTTTTCACATTTCTGTGTTTCTGCAGCTGTTCACATCAGACCAAAATGCTTTCTAGAGCATGAACAGAGAATATTAGACATCACCAGAGTGAATATGAAAAGCATTAAAGCCACTCTGTGTAAAATAGAAAGGGGATACCGGGTTTTGATAATCTGTAACGCTGTCCTGTTAGATTTGGTAACCGTGCTGTGTCTCTAGATCTGTTCACATCAGAGCAATATGCTTTCTAGCTTATAAAATACAGGAGATTAGACAACTAGAGTGAATTTGGATAACATTAAAGTTGTTCTGTGTGAAATAGAGAAGAGTAATGGATTTCTATATCCTGTTATGCTGTCTTGTGGAGTTTTGTAACCCGCTACATCTATGTCGCCCTTTACATCACACCTAAATGCTTTCTAGGATATAAAATGAAAAACATTTACATATCACCAGCATAATTTTTGAGTAGCATTAAAGTCATTCTGTGTGTTTGCTATAGCTTAGAAAATGGTTATAAAATATGACAAAAACTCAGAGGTAAACTGTCAGAACAAATTTATCTTGGTAAATGTCAGATAACTTTGATAGAAAGGTATGTAATCGATTACAATCAACCAAAAATTCAGACAACTGTAAGTATGACAATATTTACACCACTATCAATACGTTGACCAATTACCAAGCAACGCTCACCAAGCAATTTTGTTCAGTCTGTAATGTAAAAAGGTTGCATTTGCATATAAAGAAAAAAACATTTAGGCAAAACATGGTCAGGTCAAGGTGTCTGAATAATTTTTGGTCCCAAATTTGTATCAATTTTACTGCTAGTCTACTGTATAAAGACTTTTTAAGTATATGTTACAGCTTATTTTGCTGCCATCGCTTAGATAAATGAACTGCAGTGTCCTGCACCCACTATTAAAAAACTATAACAAAATTATATATAATAATTTTTGGTTTGACTATATCTTCAGCTGTTCCTATCAGACCAAAATGTCTATTAAACAGAAGTTGAAACATCATCAGAATGAATTTGAAGAACATTAAAGCCATTTTTATGAAATAGAAGGATAATGGATTTCTCTGGATAACCTCTGTGGGTACCTGGTTGGATTCAGTGACCCTGCTGTATATTTGTGTGTTCTAGACATTACTAGAGTAAACATTTTGCATTATAGAAAGATTTTTTTTCAATTGTAGTGTAAAATACCTATATCATGAAGGATAAATCTGTGTGTTTTCAGGAGTTTGAGTTGTGTACCCAGTGGGTGCAGCTGTATTCAGTCTCTGATCAGTCTCGAATGCAGCTGCAGACTGAACACCTGCTATACCTCCTAGAACAGAATCACACAGAAGATGCTTTCCAGGTGTGTATGTGTGTTTTTATAATTTCTGTTGGCTTCCATTGTATAGAAATATTTGAGTTTACTGTATCTGTGGCCCTGTTTACAATAGTGCATTTTCGTTTTAAAACAACATTTTAAAATGCAAATAATCCTCGACCACACTAGCGTTTTTGTGTTTCAAAGCAATCTCCGTCCACACTACACAACAGAACGTGTGTGTCACATGACCATTCATAATAAGAATAGTATTATTTGCAGAGCGAATGTGAGAAGCCACGCCATCGTTTTCAAAAATCTCCATTTTGGTACATTTACACATTTAGCATGCAACCCCGAGGGTCGAAAATGCCAGAATAGTGTAAAAGACAGGCGTAATTGTAGCAAAAGTTATGCGTTTTAAAATGAAAATGGGCTAGTGTAAACGTAGCCTTTGTTTGTAAACTAGTTTTATGCTGTCAGTGACATGAACCCATATTGGGCCTACAATATTAGGCATATGACAGGATATTCATTAGTTTTGTGATTTGCTTTGTAAATTATGTTACAAACAAACAATAGCACTCTAAGAAAAAATGTCTCTCTGTATGCAGCTCTTGGAGGCTCTCTCTGATTCAGTGGGTTTGGAGGTTAGTGAGCGAGCCCTGGATCGAAGACCTGGATTGGCAGCCTGCCACTTCCTATCAGACTACCTCACTTTGCACTTCCAGAGTCAGATGACCCCAGCGCGAAGGCGCCACATCAATGCCCTTCACCTTGGCTCCAAGGTAACAATTTTTGACCTTAACCAAGTAACACACTGATTCAGCTGCAACAAAAAAATTCTTGTGACTAAATAGCGTGGTTTGTTTATCTGTCGCAGGTTCTACTCACTCTGCCGGAAGCATCTCATCAGGACTATTTTTCCCTGCTGTCTGATCCGCTTCTCATGCTGGAGCAGCTGCTGATGAATCTGAAGGTAGACTGGGCCACTGTTGCCATCAGCACTCTACGGAGCCTTCTGCCAGCTCAGGACGCCGGCATTACCAACCAACACATTGACGCCCTACTAGCAGATTACGCTCAGAAAGCTCTTGATTTTCCTTATGCACCCAGAGAGTGGTCACGTTCTGGTGAGTTAGAGCAGTGGATCAGTTTTTTAGTTTAGTTGTTAGTTAAAACATTATATTGCAATTCTTCTTTTCACTAATCTATTTCTTTTCCTCTTTCTTTTCATCTCAGACTCTGTCATTAGTCTGCAGGATGCTTTTCTGCAGTGTCCAGCCCAGGAGAGTTGCCCCTCTTCTCCAAGCCACACCCCGCCTCCATCAGCAGGTATAAACCACAATTCTTTCCCTGACTACATATTTTCTTTCTAATATATCCAGATTTCGAGACTTCCGGTTCATTATCCATAAATATAAATAACGAGAAGAATATCAACTTGCAGTAAATGGTAAAATAGTTTGCACTACAAACCAGAGTGTTTATCATTTAGATAATACATTAAAATACTATGGTAAGACACACCAATTTGCAATATCAAGCAGCAAAGCTAGCTATTTTCATCACTAGCTATAATCATGTTTGCACACACTTTCTTTAGGCAGCACACCCATGCACACACCCTCCAGTGACAGACGCCCCAGTGCAAGGAGGATCCGGCTGGCCACACCTTTCACCCCTCCGGAGAAAACCCCTGACCGCAAAGACTGGATCCCAGACCACAAACAGCACATTTGTATGGTCTGCCAGAGGGAGAGATTCACCATGGTGAGAGAGGCAGAGTGTATGAGTGAGATGGGCTGTGAATAGGCTTATGTGATTGGATGTGCTCCTGCTGTGATTTCTGCTCTCTGTTAGGCCTATTTGAGTCTTAATATAAATGTTCTACTCTATCAGTTTAATAGGCGGCACCACTGCAGACGCTGTGGTAGGCTGGTGTGTCATTCCTGCTCCAGCAAGAAGATGGTTGTAGAGGGCTTTGAAGAGCCTGTCAGAGTTTGTGACCAGTGCTACAACTTCTTCCACACAGAGTAAGACACATGCGCACACACCTTTTTAAAAGCATAAGTGTTTAAAGGGATAAGAATTATGATTCTGTCATTAACTACCCTGATGTCGTTCCAAACCTTTAAGACCTTCGTTCATCTTTAGAACACAAATAAAGATTTGATGAAATCCAAGCACTTTCTGACACTGCATAGAAAGCAATGCAACTACCAGGTTTAAGGCCCAGAAAAATAGTAAGGACGTTGTTAAAATAGTCCATGTAACATCAGTGGTTTAACCATAATGTTATGAAGCTTCAGTAATACTTTTTGTGGGCAAAGAAAACAAAAATAACTTTCTTCACCTCTGTGTCAGTCAATGTGCGTTCATGAGAATACCACAACGCATGCATGACTTTTAGACAGTTTCAAAAACGTTAAAAATCTTACTGGTCCCCAGCATTTGAACAGTAGAGTATTTTTTCAGTTAAGAAAACAGAACCATTAAGAGGAAGCTGAACAAGGTTCTGTATTTTATATAATTGATTCCTAGTTGTAGAACAGTTGAAAATGTGATGCCTCATACCCTAATCTATGTTTTTATGTACCTTAATCTCTTATGTTGTGTTTTTTGCAGCTCAGATGAGGAGCTTGAACAGGGGGAAGGTAAACTTGTCTCTGTTTGGTTTATGACACACACATAAGCTATTTTTCGTTCTTATCTCATGAGGTTTACACATTCCTTTGTTTTGGTTGTATGGCAAAATGCTGAGGATGATTACAAGATTATAAACTCAAATTTTCTCGGTAGCTGGGAGCCCTGCGTCTGTTGATGGAGTCCTGAATGGGGTTCTCAGTCTGCCTGAGGTTCCAAGAAAGCAGTACCACCTGAGTCCAAACCCAGCAGAGAACCAGCAGCTGAAGAGCGAGTTCTACTATGAGCAGGTGTGATTCTCTACTCATTCTCTTGTTTTGACAGGGATTTGGGTTTTAAATGAGATCTCGGTTATATTGTCTCATTAATATTTTGTGTCTCTCTATGTTAAAGGCACCCAGCGCATCACTATGTGTCGCTATATTGACACTACACAGTGATCACGCAGCCTGCGGGCAACAGCTGATTGGCCACTGCCGCTCACTCTCCCGCAAACTGACCAATCCTGAGGTGGATGCACGTCTGCTGACAGATGTGATGCGTCAACTGCTGTTCAGTGCCAAACTAATGTTCGTAAATGCAGGATGCAGTCATGAACCGGCACTCTGCGACAGGTGAGAGAAACACTTTACTTGTGTAATGTGAATCTAATATCTTTTTATATTTTGAATAGAGTGAGACCACAATTAAATTGATTCTCATATGCTTAAAAATCTCTTATGTTCACCTACGCTGCTTTTATTTGGTCAAAAATACAGTAATATTGTGAAATAGTTTTACAATTTAAAATAACTGTTTTCTGTTTTAATATATTTTAAAATGTAAATTATTCCTGCGATGTTAAGCTGAATTTTTTTTAGCATCCATTACTCCAGTCTTTCTGGTGCCAATATCTTTTTATAGATAATAGGTACTTTTTTTTAGGCTACTTTAATGGATAGAAAATTTAAATGAACAACACATATGTGACCCTGGCCTACAAAAGTAAGTCATAAGTAGCATGGGTATATTTGTAGCAATAGCCAACAATACATTGTATGGGTCAAAATGATCGATTTTTCTTTTATGCCAAAAATCATCAAGATATTAAGTAAAGATCATGTTACATGAAGATATTTTATAAATATCCTACCATAAATATATCAAAACTTAATTTTTAATAAGTTTGCATTGCTAAGAACTTTAAAGGCGATTTTCTCAATATTTAGATTTTTTTGCACCCTCAGATAGTTGTATCCCAGCCAAACATTTTCCTATCCTAACAAACGATACATCAATGGAAAGCTTATTTATTCACCTGTCAGATAATGAGATTTAGATAATTTATAAAAATAGACCCTGGTTTTGTGGTCCAGGGTCACATATTTTAAATGTCACTTTTGATTAGTTTAATGCATCCTTACTGAATAAAACAATTTATTTAAAATGAATTATACAGACCCCAAACTTTTGAAAAATAGTGGACCTTGTCTTAAATTCATTCTTCTCTCTTCATCTCCACAGCTACATCAGCAAAGTGGATGTGTTGAAGATCCTAGTCAGTGCAAACTACAAATACATTCCATCTCTGGACGATATTCAGGAAATGGCTGCAGTGACGCGTCTGCGCAATCAGCTACTAGAGGCCGAACACTACCAGCTGGCTGTGGAGGTGGAGTATTTGCTCAAGATTTAAAGCATTAGTTCTATCAAAAATAACACAGTCAAAAATTATATCTCCACCATTTTTCGTGCTGTTTTTGAACACAAAAGAGATGTAAGGCAGAATGTTAATGCTGGTCCTTTCCATACAATAAAAGTGAATGTGGTTTTTAAATCTAGTTTCTAGCTGTTTTTTGCAGTCAGTTTTTATTTATAATGCTCAGGTGTCGACTAAGAGTGGACTAGACCCGAATGGGGTTTGGCAGGCCTGGGGTATGGCGTCTTTGAAGGCTGGAAATCTAAGCGGGGCCAGGGAGAAGTTTACCCGCTGTCTGAAAGCACCAGTAGATCGGAACCAGCTAAACCATGGAGGGAGACTTCTGCAGGAGATCGTTCAGCACCTGGAGTCCACAGTCAAACCCACTCTGAGCACGGTAATAGAGACAGAGACTTGATTTAATGGGATCCTTGACTTTCCTTAGAGGGTGTTTCTAAACTCATTGTCTTTTTTTTTATGTAGACTGTGGATGAGGACATCCTGGCCTCTTTGCGTGAGCTGGAGGAGGCTCTTTCTGATTCTGCTCCTCTAGATGGAGCAGAGAGCAGAGTTCAGCGGTGCAGCTATTATCAGGAGTGTCTGTTTTACTTGCTCACTTACGGCACACACCTAAGCCTCATCAGCTTTTACCTGCGTCACGACTGCCTGAGAGATGCACTCACCCACTTACAGAACAAGGTTCTGAAAATCCACAGAGCACTTTATACCTCACAGATTGATTATCAGAACCACACTACCATTTGAAAGATAGAAATTATTACTTAAAGGAGAGCTCAACTTCCAGAACAATTAATTTACTCACCCCCTCGTCATCCAAGACTTTCTGTCTTAAGTTGTAAATAATTTATGGTTTTTGAGGAAAGCATTTCAGGATTTCTCTATATAATGGACTTCAATTGTGCCCCCTATTTTGAACTTCCAAAATGGTGTTAAAATGCAGTTTCAAAGGGCTCTAAACGATCCCAGCTGAGGAAGAAGGTTCTTATCTAGTGAAACGATCTGTCTTTTTTTTTTATATATATACTTTTTAAGCACAAAAGCTTGTGTAGAACTAACTCTGGGATGCACGTCCACAACGCTACGTAGTACAGAATCAAGCTTTTGTGCTTTATAAGAGTTTTAAATGTATTTTTTGAAAAAAACAAAAAACATGGGCGATCATTTCACTAGATAAGACCCTTCTTCCTCAGCTGGAATCGTTTAGAGCCCTTTGAAGCTGCATTTAAACTGCATTTTGGAAGAGAAAAATCTTAAAATGCTTTCCTCAAAAAACATAATTTCTTTATGACTGAAGACAGAAACATCCTGGATGACAAGGGGTGAGTAGATTATTTGTAAATTGTTGTTCTGGAGATGGAGTTCTCCTTTAATTGAGCAAGGATGCATTAATCTGTTCAAAAGTAATAGTAAAGACAGTTTATAAATGCCTATTTCAAACAAATGCAGTTTTTTTTAAACATTCTATTCATCAATAAATACTGAAAAAATTAATCATGGTTTCCACAAAAATATTAGGGAGGACAATGTTTTCAACATTGATAATAATTCAGCATATTAGAATGAATTCTAAAGTATCTTTGACACGGAAACTGAATTATGGCTACTGAAAATTCCACTTTGCCATCACTGGAATAATTTGCATTTATAAAATATATTAAAATAGAAAACAGTTCTTCGAAATTGTAATAATTTTCAAAATATTGTTGATTTTACTGTATTTTTGATCAAATAAATGCAGCCTTGGTGAGCATAAGAGACTTCTTTCAAAAACATTTAAACTTTTTTTCTAACTCTAAGCCTTGTGAACATCATGTAATATGATTTTATTTAGAGATATGTTTAATGGCATATTACATATTTCTAAGGTTCTCTCCCTCTTTCTGTCTTTGTATGTCTGTTTCTAGGAGTGTTCAGAGGATGTGTTTCTGGAGGGCATTTTTCAGCCCTGTCTTGAAAGTGGGCGGTTGGGGGCTTTGCAGGGCCTTTTAGAAACCCTGGACCCCACACTAGAAACCTGGGGCCGTTATCTTCTTTCAGCCTGTCAGTTTCTGCAGCGCAGGGGACACTACCACTCTCTGTACCAACTTCAACAGTTCATGATGGTACTTACACACACACACACACACACACACACACACACACACACACACACACACACACATGTTTGTTTTTGTGAATTGTGGGGACATTCCATAGACGTAATGGTTTTTATACTGTACAAACCGTACTTTCTATCACCCTACACCTTCCCTACACCTAAACCTAGCCCTCACAGGAGACTGTGCATATCTTTACATTCTCAAAAAAACATTTTCTGTATGATTTATAAGCCTTTTGAAAAGTGGGGACATGGGCAATGTCCTCATAAGTCACCCTCTCCTTGTAATACCTATGTCATACCCATGTTATTACACACATTTGTGTCCTGATATGTCACAAAAACATGCCCACACACACACACACACACACACACACACACACACACACACACACACACACACACACACACACACACACACACTTTCTCTCTTGCTCTATATTGCCACTATAATTTTCTCCCCTTTCTTCGCAGGATCACATTCGTGCAGCTATGACTTGTATCCGCTTCTTTTCTCACGGTGCTCAGTCATATCTGCAGCTGGGAGAACAGCAGCGCTGGCTGATCCGAGCCAAAGAGCACCTGAGAACTTACCTGCAGGAACAACAGAGCCGCAGGAAATCACACAGCTCCTCTTTTAGGAAGAAAATGAGCTCCACTGATGTCTCCAGGTATTAATAGGTTTCAGTCAGTACTGATTAAAGTTTCCATTAAGTTCCTCAGCATTTTGGCCTCAGGCTATTTTGGTGTGGTAATGGAACATAAATGTTGCAGGCACATACACACAATTGAGCTGCAGTTGGAGGTGACACGCTTTTTACACCGCTGTGAAAGCTCACCATCCAAGACAGCTGTAGGCCCCGCCCTCTCAGGGAACAGTGCTCCACCCACTCTGTTTGGAAACAGCCCCATGAAGGTGGATGTGGCCTGCAAGGTGAGCTAGGAAAACATGCTCTTCTGTATAGACATCATCTAGCCCTTTTGCTGCTTCCTCTTCTATATCTGTTTCTAAAGGTGCAGTTACAAAAGCGAAACTTCTCTAATATTTAGAGGACAAAAAAGGTCCATTGTCAATAGTTTAGTAATGTATGAAGCACAGCTCACATCACAGCTCACAAGTCGTTCTGCTCATCAACATGCCAAATGTGTGTCCAAATAGAACTGTGTGGGGAAATCTTTCACATGAACAATTGCATGGATTTTTAGTAAAATGACTATTTCCCCTTATGAAAATTTGCAGAGCAACAGTAAATGTAATAGTACATTTTGTAGGTTGCATTTAAGACAGTTCTTGAAGTCATTTATAGCTTAGAGTTTATGAAGGTAAGGGGATAGTTTTAATAAACTACCAAAATGGATCAATAAATCAATACATTTTTGCTCTTTTCTGGTCTGTGTTATATGTGTATATTATGGTGTTAAGATTTTAAATGTAAGTATTTCCCTGAATGTTTTTTTCTAACTTCAGTTTGAGCTGATTGCACGACCTGATTGTTTTGAATTACTTGAGACTAGGAGTGTATGAGCAATGCATATTGTGGGAAAAGAGAAAGTGGTTAACAGCATTAACCTTACAGAAATAGTATCATTTAAATGTATATAGCAGTGCTTCCATTTCATAACATTCAATCGGCACATTATGATTAAAGTTCTGATCTCTAAGGCTGGATTTACACTGCATGGTCTAATGCAGATTTGATTTTTTTCAGTATACTAATATATTAAGTAATTATGGTAAAGTACATTTGAAAGTGGCTCGGATCAGATGCCCAAAATTGTTTGCTTGAATGCAACACAATCTGGTCTGTGCCAGATGTCTACACTACCTTTTAAAGGTTTTGGGGTTGATTTTAAGGGGATTTCTTTGAAAGCAGTCTCTTATCCTCACTAAGACTGTGTTTATTGGATTGAAAATACAGGAAAAATTTAATATTGTGCAATATTATTACAATAAAAACTGTTTTCCATTTGAATATATTTTAAAATGGAATTTATTCAAACCTGAATTTTCAGCAGCCATTATTCTAGTCTTGGGTGACACATGATCCTTCAGAAATCACTATTATAATATAAGTGTCTTTACTGTCACTTCAGATCATTTTAATGCATGAATGTTATTTAAATAAGAATTTTACTGAGCCCAAACTTTTAAATGGTAGTGTATATAAAAAAAGTCAAAACAGTTTGAGAGTGCAGTGTGGCATAAATCTAACAGAGACTAAAGATGAAATCAGAATTTTACAAATATAAGCAAATCTCACAAACACTGTAACCTCTGGCTGCACTTTGCACAGGTGATGCTGGGAGGCAAGAACATTGAGGAAGGTTTCGGCATCGCATATCGAGTAATACAGGTAAGCAGTTACGACACAGCCATTACAAAGTCTTTGTTACACATTTGACTCCGATTCTCATTTCCTTTTATGTGACATAGGACTTTCAGTTGGAAGCACTGGCGGTGTACATACGGGTCGGACAACGCCTCGTCCGGCAGCGTCAGTATGCATCTGTGCGGCAGCTGCTGAAGTGTGTAGGGGAGTCTGGGACAGCCTCTAAACATGATTGTGATGCTATTGTGCTCAGCTGTGTCTCAGTGGCTGATAAGAGTCCAGGCGACGTGAGTTCCCAACCTAATGATCTCTTTCTGGATTTGTGTTGCTGCATTTGTATAATATAGAATTTTATATAAATATATGTTTAGATATACAAGTTTATACAACAGTTCTTTCTGGTGCTCAAATCTGATTGGCTGACAGGAGTACTTTATTCTAGTGATATCGGAAATAACCGTTTGTGGTATATAACCGTTCCATTTGTGGGATTTCTCATAGCAACTGTCACGGTGGACAACCAAATCTACTATCATTTTATAAATTATAGTATTTTTGTGTCACAGAATGTAGTTTTAAGAGTTTTTTTAGGCAAGAATGTACTTGTTTAAACAATAAAGATAACGAAAATTTGCTGTTTTCGTAGATGTGAGCTTTAGGGAATCAGTGGCCATTCAGCACTCATGAACCCTCCCAGAGCAGCCTTACCTCGACCAAATCTTTTATAATTTGCTGTTTGCTCTGATGTCTCTATAGAGGTTAAACATGAGATATAATTTATTTTGGGAAAATCTACCAAGCAGTTTTTGGTCTCAATCTATTATTTGTGCTAGAGCAAATAGTTGATTTGATGTTTTCTACTGTTTAAGGAAAAATAGAAGCAGAAAAAAAAAGGTTTGCAAACCTGCTCCGAATTTACGATCTTAATCAAATGATTCGTGATCCACGCTCTAAAGTCCCGATCTGAATAATGATTCTCGAAGTCAATCTCGAGAATGAAAGGCTCTTTTAATTTGATCTTGTTTTATGGTAGTGAATCGCTTGAAATGAAAAGAAGTCACAAGTTTGAATCAATCAAAGCAGTTCCAGCTTAAATGACTCTTTCAATCGATTTGATTAAACTATTCCTCTTCCCTCTACTACTACTTGTTTAGCTTGATAGTTGCAGGACATTAACTGAAATTGTACAAACCCTGACAATAATAGTATTTAGTAATGAGAAATGATTTGTGTTCATGATGGTGATTTTAGTTACATTATTGCGCCATTAAATGGCAACAAGAGAACTTTTATGAATCAGCAGTAAAAACTTTTATATTGAAAGAGCCAAAACAGGGTTGTAAACAAGGAAGCGATATTGCACTGCTACTCATGTGACTTTGCTCATAAATAATTTATATATTATAGATGAAGAAACAATAAATGTGTATATGCCTAAAAGAATTTGTTTTACTTTGATTTAGGCTAAAGAACTAGAGGCCCTGATTCTGGAGTCTAAGAGTCCTGAAAACAAGGTACGAATTATCTCTTTTTCAGTCTGTTTTTTTTTCTTGCACACACATTCTCTCATTCACACTCTTTTCTCTCTCTCTCTCTCTCTCTCTCTCTCTCTGTAGATAAAGGCATATCTTCAGTGCAGTAAGCTGCGGGCAGCGTATCTCCTGGCGGTGAAGCTTGAGCTTGCAAAGGCAGCTCCATTTGTACAGGATGTGATGCGGTCTGCCGAGAGCTCAGGTGACTCAGTCATGCACGACATCTGCCGCCAGTGGCTCTCGGAGCATCAAGAACGATCATCACGGCAACGACAGAGCAATAACTGACAACCACTACCACTCTAATTCCTATTGGTCACTGAGGTATCCTGCTGTGCTCTGATTAGCTGGAGTGAAATAATGTGCCAGGAAATGAATCACCGTTGTGCCACTTTTGAAACATCATGTCAGCTCACATTCAAGCTCAGTTTGGGACCAGTCCAACTCCCATCCAAAAACAAAAAACCCCAAAAACTCAATCTACCAGTCCCCATCAGAAAGAAAACAGTCCCAGGTCAATTTTACAAAACAGTATAACACAATATTCACATCTGTGCTCTTTAGTATTAAACTGAGCTTATTTTCTTACCTCAGGAAAATAAATTTTCTTCTCATTATGTCAGAAAGACTAATCACTGTGACTCAAGTCTCATTCTGATGGAACAAGGTCATACGCTAGTGAAGTTATCTGGAGTCTAACATTAAAGTAATTCTTATTTGAGTTCATGGCAAGTTTACAAAGGTGTCACTATCATTTAGTGTCACTTCAGGCTGTTTATTTTTGGCCTCAGTGAGAGATTGCACTCAGATGTGGATAGACTACAAAACACATTGCTAAAGGGAAGCATTATGAAAAGCGAGTGCTAAGAACAAAATAAGCAGTGTCTTCGATATTGCGAAACTTTAACAGTTACATCTGGAAAGTAAGGGAAGGCAATTTTTGAACTATACTGTATAAGTGAAACTGTTGCTTACGTGTTTGTCTATAATACAGATTACCCTACAATTGACGCCCTTAAATTATGTGCACTGTTTATGAATGTGTGTGTATTTGTGTGTGTGTGAGAGAGAGAAGAAAGGGTGTGTATATATTTACAGAATGTTAATCATATTAAACTGTGTCTGACCCTTCTGTAATTTGTTTTATAGTGTGAAATCTGTGAATGTGTGTAAAGTTAATCACAGGTTAAAAAGGGAGGTAGTTTGCCTTTTTTTAGGGATATTTAAAGGGATATTTCTCCCAAAAACCCTAAAACTCATCTTCATATTATTCCAAACCTGTATGAATTTATTTGTCAGAAGACACTGTAGACAACTGAAACATATTTATTTTATGTTCCACAGACAAACATAAGTCGTACAGGTTTGGAACGACATGAGGGTGAGTAAATGATGACAGAATTGAAATTTTGAGAGGAGAATTCCTTTAAGGAACTATGTCTGTTTACAGGGCCTATGCATGTATTAAAATCAACAAAACTGTTACAGCGACGTTGCCAAAGAAGTCTATATACTTGTTTCTGAATTCAATTAGAGTCGCAAACATGTCTCCTTAAGGGTAATATTAACGTTATTACATTATAATTGAAAGCTACTAAAATTACAACTATCTATATAAAAACAACACAGGACTGATTTGGTCTTACAGTGAGTTATATAGTTTAACATTTTGTTTGAGTTAATTTTTTTTTAATGATTGTTTTAATAATGAAACCTACTGAGCTGTTAATATTATTTGCAAAACTGTATGTTTTAGCAAATAAAGAAAGGAAAATACAAAAGATATAAACTTTTTTTTGTACTGTATATATTTAAATATTCATCTCTGGTCATGAATGTACCACAGTAGTTAAAAGCACATCTGTATAAAAGACTTCAAATATGCAGCTTCATGTGACAATACTGAGATGGGAGATAAAGCAGCGTTTCAAATACAAACGGAATACAGTGTAAAATTGTGAATTAAAAATGCTTCACAGATTTGTTCTAGAGCAAAATAAACTCGTACTTGCTCATCACAAGGGCATGATAGAAGAAAACTAGCAGAGAGAACAAGGTGGGTTGTGCTATTCAAAGAATCAGGTTCAGAAAACGTACACAACTAAACCAAATAAGACAAAAGAAGTCTGATCACTAAAAGTATTTGAGAATGAAAGGTGGGAAAAACAAGAGAAATAAAGCAGGTTAAATGAATGTTTCAGTCCCACTCAATGCCTAATAATTCACAGCTTACATCCCACAGTTTCCGCGCCGTCTCCTCATTCCGTCCCTGAGGGGCCACAAAAGCAGGAGCACAATCACTGTGTGGGAGAGACAGAGAGAGAGAGAGAGGTTTAATACTTAAGACACTATGGATAATTAAAGAGCTTTAGAAAAGGACACTATTTACATTAAATAATTTAGAATTTTAGTCAGTTTTAACATACAAAGCTATGCTAACACATATGTGACCCTGGACCACAAAACCAGTCTTAAGTCGCTGGGGTATATTTGTAGTAATAGCCAAAAATACGTTGTATGGGTCAAAATTCTAGATTTTTCTTTTATGCCAAAAATCATTAGGATATTAAGTAAAGATCATGTTCCATGAAGATTTTTTGTAAAATTCCTACTATAAATATTTAAAAATGTAATTTTTGATTAGTAATATGCATTAAGAACTTAATTTGGAGAAGTTTAAAGGTGATTTTCTCATATTTTGATTTTTTTGCACCCTCAGATTCCAGATTTTCAAATAGATGTATCTCGGCCAAATATTGTCCTATCCTAACAAACCATATATCAATAGAAAGCTTATTTATTGAGCTTTCATATGTTGTATACATCTCAGTTTTGTAAAATTTAACCTTATGACTGGTTTTGTGGTCCAGGGTCACATATCGTGAATGTACGGAGCCCCTTACGTCACCTGTAGAAGAAAAATAATTAATCCGTGGGGACGGTTTTGCAATTCGTTCCCTCAGTTTATAAACCGTACCCACGAATTCTTAAACTGTTCCCTCGGTTTAATAAATCGTGCCCACGAATTTCCAATCCGTGCGCTCAGATTTTGTAAACCGTACCCTCGGATTTTGAATCCGTGCCCACAAATTCATAATCCGTGCGCACGCTTTAGCAATCCGTTCCCACGGGTTTTAAATTGTACTCACGGATTTGTGGCCCCGATCAGTAGAAACAGTAGTATAAGCTGTTTACGTCATAATACTTAAAGTAGTAATTATTATTTTAATTTATAGGCTAAATAAATGAGTGCACAAATGTGTTTGTTTATTCTTAACATGTAGACTCATTTTGGCGATTTTATGATAATCTTTTCACCCAGAGTTAGATGCATGCTTCACTGTTAATGTAATTATTAAATATGTAATATATTACATTGCATTTAGTTTGAGAGCAAAGTAATGACACATAACCTGTACATTATTTGTTTCGTTAATTTACCATGATTCGCACTTACAAAACTTCATCTTTTTAGTGTTTATTTTACATTAATAACCAATAGATAATAGGATAACAATAACCAATAGGATAAAACACAGGTGTGGTGTTTTAGCAGCTAATCTGTTAGTGATTAATATAAAATAAACGCTAAAAACTCTGTTTTGTCAGTGTTCCATGGTCTCATATAGCCTACTATGAGAAAATAATGTTTAATAAATGCAATACAATGCATCCAGCACCTATAAACAGGTGGCCTGGTTGAATTTGGGGGCGGGGCCACAAATCCATGAGTACAGTTTACAAACCCGTGGGAACGGATTGCTAAAGCGTGCGCACGGATTATGAATTTGTGGGCACGGATTCAAAATCCGAGGGTATGGTTTACAAAATCTGAGCGCACGGATTGTTAATCCGTGGGCACGATTTATTAAACCGAGGGAACAGTTTAAGGATTCGTGGGTACGGTTTATAAACTGAGGGAACGAATTGCAAAACCGTCCCCACGGATTAATTATTTTTCTTCTACAGGTGACGTAAGGGGCTCCGTATGAATGTATTCACATTGTCTATCCAAAAATTAGAATTCTGTCATGTTGTTCCAAACTAGCATTGGGCGATATGCTCCATAGTCATATCATATATATTCAGTTTTTAATCGAATCGTATGGTATACCTGAAATGTTTGCCTGAGATTGACTGGAGCTCCTCAGCGACGGCGCAGTACACAGATGTCTGAGCTCCTTCCTTCGGGGTCTTCAGGAACATGGGGAAGACGGCAAACAGCAGTGACATCGCAGTAGAATGGCGCACCAGCTCGGACCTGACCGTGCCCGGATGCACAGAGTTCACCGTCACGTTTGACCCTGATGAAATACAAGTCAAACTTACGTTTTCTGTAAGGTTTTCCTTTTTAGATTCTTGTTTGATGTATAGCGGTACTCACCTTGGAGCCTGCGTGCTAGTTCGCGTGTGAAAAGCACGTTAGCCAACTTGCTCTGGCAGTAGGCAAGGCCGCTGTTGTAGCTGCCCTGACTGTGCAGGTCGTGGAATCGAATCCAGCCGAAATTATGCGCCAGGGAAGAAACAACCACGATTCGAGATGGAGCGCTACGCTTCAGGAGTCCAATGAGGAGGTATGTGAGCAGAAAGTGGCCTGAATGAAGAGGTGGAGAAATGAGCGGTGTTGTTTTAGTATATTTATACACTAAATTAATATTTATCATATTTTCTCCATTTTCTGTCCCTTTTTTCAATTAAGTGTGGGTGCGGCTATTTGTAAATTTGATGGATTTGGCTTCCTGTCTTGTTTTGCTGCTTGATATTGCAAATTGGTATGTCTTACCATATTATTTTAATGTATTATCTTAATTATGAACACTACCGTTTAATACACATTGTTATTTTCCTCTAATTTCCCTATAGAGTGTTTTCACAATGCCTCATCAGTCTGCCATATTGGCAGCATTGAACAGAACCAAACAAACCAAACAGAACTCGCATATTTTCCTGATTATTGCTGATGAAAATGGTCAATTATTGGCATGTTTTGGGCTGTACTAATCGGTCGGACCAGGAACAACATTTGGAGTACTATAGACTGCCAAAAGTTATAACAAATCAAGGAGAAAAGTGCAAAAAAATGATGAACAAAAGGCGTTCGCGGTTGGCCAAACTGAACCAGGATTTCTATGGCAAGAATCTTGACAACATTTGTTTTTGTTCTAATCATTTCCAGTCAGGTAGGTGAAATATTAGGCTAATATCTTAATTAACATTGCTTGTATGTATTTTTACCTCCTATTAACTTTAGTTTGTCAAAATATTGCGCCCTTTCCTGCTTACTAAGTCCTTCTCGTTATGACTTAGGAGCTTCCACAAATTTTTTCCCGTGGTTTAGACAGCATAAATTAGCAAAACAATGTATTCAGAAACACATTACACGTACAATCAATGCTGTTGTTTACATCCAAGTATCTCCAATATGGCCACGGATATGGGTATCTGACTAAACCGTTACGTAAGTGCAAACCAAAAGTTTTCCCCATGTTAAGTTTATTTCCGTGTTAAAGAAAAAGTTGGATAACCTTTATTTTTATTTCAGCTTTAGTTTTAATAAATAATCATACTTATTTTATTTCAGTTAGTTGCCAAGGCAAGTTTTCTATGTAATATTTATATTTTATTTATTTCAGTTGTATTTCAAATAACAGAAACATTTAAATATTTTTTTTATTAACACTAGACATTTTTAAACTCTAAACTTATTTCTCCTAATATTTTAATAATACCATGCATAAATTTCATGTCATTTAACCTTTATTTCAATCAACAAAAACATCTTTTCATAATAATTTTAGTATTAAGAGTAACAACACCGCAGAACATATATTTTATGTGAAGACATGAGTAAAATGTGATCATGTACAGAAGATATGTAAACTTTATTTTAATCATATCTCCTAATTGTATTAATACCATGCGTAAAACGTGCCAATTTACTGACAGATATTACTATAATGTGTCCAGAAAGTGCATTTTTTTGACAGAAAGAAAAGCTTTATCTGTTTGTGAAAAAAATCAGGTATTAGTGCTGTCAAATGATTAATCGTGATTAATCACATCCCAAATAAAAGTTTTTGTTCAAATAATATATGTGTGTGTACTGTGTATATTTATTGCGTATATATAAATGCACACACATGCATGGATATATTTAAGAAAAATATGTTGTGTTGATATATTAAATATATTTATACATAATATTAATTATATGAATAAAAATATATACATGTATATACATGTAAATATTTTGTAAATATATACTGTATGTGTGTATTTATATATACGTAAGAAATATGTACAGTACACACATATATTATGAAAACAAAAACTTTTATTTTAGATTTGATAAATCATGACTCATTTGACAGCACTAATTCATATAAATTCAAGCAATATTCACACTCACCCAGATGATTGACCCCAATATGCATCTCAAAGCCATCGGCTGTCTTCATATAGGGACACATCATGATACCAGCATTATTGACGAGTATGTGCAGGTGATCAACCTCTGAATGAACGAACAGAAGTCATTAAGTTTAAACTCAAAAATTTAGATATTTAGATCTTTTGGATCTTGGTTGTTGCATTGCATCAAATATCATAAGGCAATACCTCGCAGGAATCTCTGAGCGAAGGCTCGGATAGAGAAGGTGTCGGCCAGGTCCAGCTCCCTCACCTCCACTTTAGCTCCACCCACTCGTGTACGGATCTCTGTCGCCGTCTCTTCGCCCTTCTCCACATCACGACACGCCAGAATCACACGTGCACCTGTCAGCAAACAGGACTATAGTGTTACTGTTTATTTAAAGTGAATTATTAAAATAATGGAACATTTCTAAAGATAGGGAAACATGTAAGTATCTTCTGTAGCTTCTGAAGGGCAGTACTAAATGAAAAAAATATGATATTTAGGCAAAATTGGAGAAATGTAGACATCTTCATTCTGTTCAAAAATTTACACCCCTGGCTCTAAATGCATTTTTTCCCTTCTGGAGTATCAGTGAGCATTTGAATCTTCTGTGATAGTTGCATATGAGTCCCTCAGTTGTCCTCAGTGTGAAAAGATGGATCTCAAAATCATACAGTCATGTTGGAAAGGGTTCAAATACACAAAAATGCTGAAAAACCAAACAATTTGTGGGACCTGAGGGATTTTTCTGAAGAACAGCAGGCAGTTTAACTGTTCAGGACAAACAAGGGACAACTATCACAAAAACAGCTGTGGATAATTCAGGTAACAACAGTGTAAGGGTGGTTTCCTACAGTGGTTCAAGCTGTAGGATTGCCGAAGGACTAAAGAAATGTTATCAGCACGATGGTATAAATCTGTGCTTCTCTAGTCTATTACCACCCACTGCCGCTTATACCAACGACGGAAATAAGCGCAGTTAGAATAGCTAAATATGTGGGAGAGCGTTGCTATTGAGTGACTATATTGTATTGCAATAGGTAGCGAATCAATGTTAATGTTGAATCAAGACTACTTAGCACATCATTTATCATTAAAATGGTTTAATAACAATATTTCGTTATGGTTACACTTAAATTGGTTACAAAATAGATGAAGGATGGTAAAAATAGACAGTTAATTGTACCCAACACGTATGTAAAATGTTACCTGTGAGAGAGAAAGCAGAGCCCCAAGAAGAGAGCTCCAGTAGAGAAAGAGAGAGCAAGGTAGAAAGAAGGGCAGAGCAACAGTTACAATCTACTTTTATCCTTTCCTTGACCATGTGACTGAAACCCAAATGTGAGGCATTCAAACTGACCAATCAACAAATTACAGCTTCACCCTCTGTAAAGGTGTGACAATTAGTAGACACCCGATGTATACACATTTTGGCCTACAGGCCTTGATCCCTATCAGCTCCTCTGTGTCCTCAGGAGTGCCAAATGGCCCTTTTGTTTCTGAAGATATGTTTGGGGCAGGAAAGTCTTTGATCATTTTCAACCTTACAACAGTATTGGAAATCAACTGTATGTAAACTTTTGAACAGGGTCATTTTTCATAAATTCAACTATTATTTTCTCTTTATTAATTGACATTTTGCAGAATCTGCAAGGTGTATGTAAACTTTCGACCTCAACTGTATAATAAAGATGTGGAAGAGTCAGACAGACCTCTAGAGGCCAAATCCAAAGCCGTTTCCTTCCCGATTCCTGAGTTTGCTCCTGTGACCAAGGCAACTTTTCCATCTAACCGTGTTGTGGATCGACACATTGCTCCTGCTGCATATTTTCTACACAAACATTAAAATATAATACAAAGAGCATCACAGAAAGGCTAAAAACAGGGGGAAATAATACATTTATTCATGGCTCTCTGATACTATACTGTAGTAGGCTACTATAAATAACTATAACTGTACTATGTGTATCAGGCTTGTGCACAATTCAGAATTGAATTGAGAATGACAATTCTTGAATTTGAATTGACGTCAAAAACAGGATCTAGAATTACAATTCGAATTTGAATTAAAGGAAGCAGAATTGCAATTCAATACAAATTCAAAGAAATTCATATACATAAGTGAAGTGTTTAACAATGAAGCTTTACAATATATGTCAGATATGATTTCATTACATATTCTATAAATGATATTAGTTTGAACTACTTGTACAGATTACATTGTGTTATTTGATTACTTTGAAAATTACTTTGAAATTACAAAACTAAACAAACATTGATGGAGTAATTTATTTCGAGAATCTGATCATTATCTATATGTTGGAACAAAATGTATGCAGGGTTGAGGAGTGACTAGTTATGTGTAATGAAATTATGCTATTATATTATAAAATTAATGTAACTGTATGTGAGATTCAACACATTCTTTCTGTTGTATGACTGTGTGGAATGTCTTTGAATTGCCATGAATTTAATTCCACTTCCTGTCATTCCAACTCCAATTCAAATTCCAACTCATGAATTGAATGGTCGGCCAATTCTGAAATTCTGAATTGTGCACAAGCCTGATGTGTATGTGTGTGTGTATGTGTATAGTACAGTTATATAATCATAGTAAAAATATTTTTTGTAACCAATTTGATTTTTTTTAAGAACAGGCAGTCCTAAACAATGATTACATGCATTCATCCAACAAGCTGTCAAGGGATCCATCCCACGCAGAACGCTTTCACCAATTCACTGGAGCCAATGAGGCAGCGCGGTAACGCGGAGGGGCGGGGCGACTCCGCCCAGGCTGTCATTCTATTGGTCGGTTTCTAGAGCAGCTCATGTCAAGTGGAGGCGGGTCCACCACGGGACAACCTTCATCTAGTGCCGAGCGCATTTTACTCCCGATAAATAAAATGTGTTAAATGTATAAGGTGCTATCTTATTATGTAAAGGTCGTGTTAGGTTCGATTAACAGTTGTTAGTATTTAATCATATTTTAATGCAGTTCATACTGCAATGAGCTGTACGCTTCAGTGGCTGCAATGCTTTTCTTTACATCCATAGACTTGCATTTCCGTCTTAGCCTGTCTAATGTTTTCATCCCTTCTGTACATTATGCTCTTGTTTTGATAAAACGATTGAATGTATGCATGCATGCATGCAGAGTCTTTTTTAAATGAATAAGGCTGAATAGCCGTTTCAAATCCTCTCTACCAAAAAAAAAAAAAAGAGACAGAATAGCTTACCTGATTTGAGAAGAAAACAACCTTAAAATCATCGCGACCACCCCTAAACCAGCCGTAATAACCACGAGCATATGCATCATGCCTGCTTTACTCCTGTCTGTGTCTGTCGGTGTGAATGTGTTCAGCCTCCCACTCACATCTACAGCTGTGATCCCAGAGAATGATGGGATTGTAGTTTTCATGGTATGGACAACAAAATGTGACCCAGGACCACAAAACCAGCCATAAGGGTCGATTTTTAATTGAGATTTATACATAATCTGAAAGATTTTTCATGAATGTATGGCTTGTTAGGATAGATCAATATTTGGCTGAGATACAACTTATTGAATATCTGGAATCTGAGGGCGCAAAAATCTAAATATTGAGAAAAAAGCCTTTAAAGTTGTCCAAATGAAATTCTTAGCAATACATATTACCAATCAAAAATTAAGTTTTGATATATATTTGCGGTAGGAAATTTACTATTTGAAATTTACCTAATGATTTTTGTCATGAAAGAAAAATCGATCATTTTGAATTTTTAGCGATTGCTACAAATATACCCGTGCTACATAACACTGGTTTTGTGGTCCAGAGTCACATATAGTATGGATGTTCATGCCATTTATTTTGTTATATTTTATTTTAAAAGTATTATTTTTGTTACATTTACTAACACTTATTTTTGTAGTATTTATTATATATTCATTATATTTATTTTATATATATATTTTTTTGTGTGAGATTAAAACAATGCCAATCAAGTGTGAAAATGAAACTATACTAAAACTATTTTTCCAGGAACTGGAATCATAAAACGAATATGAAGCCATAGTATAATCATAATAAGTAATTTATGCAAGTTAGTTACAGATGTAATCGCTTTTTTCATCTGTCACTCAGTTTAAGTTTAGATTGGGCGATAATATTTTCAAAACCAGTTTATTTGGGGTTACTGAAAAATATAAACTACAAATCCCACAATGTATTTATGACGCAAGCTGTCCATCTGTTTGCCTTGCTAAACTGTCGCACACGTTTGCTAAATTGTGCAATATGAGGTATCTTAAAGTATTAGTAATGCACATAAATATTATTATATAACTGCATTGTAGGTGTTTAGATTTTTAAAATAATGTCTTGGGTCTTTCTCCCCCCCTTTTTTTTCAGGCAAAAACAAAGCCACCTATAATCACGAGCTCCGACAAGGAAGGAAGCATCACCTGCTATCCCGAGGATCTTGTTATTGCTCCAAAAGCCGATTAATTCTCACTATTTACAGACCACAACAAACGCCTAATTCTTTTTTCTTTTATTACCTCCTTATTGATTTCGGAAATTAAAGTTTCTTTGCTTTAGGCTTCGATATAATCGCTCCAATATGTCTTCTGTGGAGTTTGAAAAGCTGCATGAGATGTATAGATCTCTGTATGACGAAGTGAAGTTAATGCCTGAACGGGCGCAGAGGTGCCAGGGAGGTAAATAAACTCTTCATATCTATAACAAAATCCTGACAGCAGGATTTGATATTTGAGCTGTTTATATTGTTTATATAGTCTCCGTGTGGACAGAAATAAGGTTTTTTTTTTCTAAGCATATGTTTTTGCTTTTCAATTAAATTTTACTTACTATTATTATTATTATTATTATTGTTGTTGTTGTTAAAATGCTACAGATTCAACGTTATGAACCAATATCTGTTGTTTAATCTGCATTGTTATTACGTTATTACTCTATATTCTGTTTCTATTCTATCTTCTTGTTTCCTTTTTATTTATTATTTTAAAAAACTGACCCTCTAACACTAGCATTTTTTGTTCTTTCTCTATTTAATCTACTTCTTTTTAATTACTATGAAAAAAAAAAACAATAACTTGACCCTAGCTCTATCTATTCTGTTTCTTTTCTATCTAGCTATTATTCTTTTTATTTATGATAAAAAAAAACACCTTGCTATGTGTACTGCGTTAGACTAATCGGGACTTGTTACACTTACATATGTGACCCTGGACCACAAAACTAGTCATAAGGTTAAATTTTACAAAACTGAGATGTATATATAATATGAAAGCTCAGTAAATAAGCTTTCTATTGATATATGGTTTGTTAGGATAGGACAATATTTGGCCGAGATACATCTATTTGAAAATCAGGAATCTGAGGGTGCAAAAAAATCAAAATCCTGAGAAAATCACCTTTAAAGTTGTCCAAATTAGGATCTTAACAATGCATATTACTAATCAAAAATTACATTTTGATACATTTACAGTAGGAATTTTACAAAAAATCTTCATGGAACATTATCTTTGCTTAATGTCCTAATGATTTTTGACATAAAAGAAAAATCAATAATTTTGACCCATGCAATGTATTTTTGGCTATTGCTACAAACATACCCCAGCGACTTAAGACTGGTTTTGTGGTCCAGGGTCACATATTGTTGCTCGTTTGTTATTTTGATTGCTTCTGTTGCCCTCATTTGTAAGTTGCTGGATAAAAGCATCTGCTAAATGATTAAATGTAATGTAAATAAATTAGTGATATATTGTTTTGTTCATATTAACACATTAATGATATTAATTTACTCTTTTGTTTTCCAGAGGAAAGGAAGAGGATTGTCAGAGACTTTGATGAGCGTGTTTCAGAGGCTGAAGAAGTGGTAAGTTAGTTGTCGGTCTGAATTTACACTACTAGTTGAATGTTTGGGCACAATTTTAAAATTATGATTTGACCTAGAAAAGTCACGTGTAAATGTCTATAGTAATTTATAAACTTCTAAAATAATATATAAATAATTGGCTACACTCTAAAAAATTCTAGGTTAAAAATAACCCAACTTGGGTTATTTGGCATCCCATCACTGGGTATCCCAGCGCTAGTTATTTTGACCCAGGTGGTTGGGTTGTTTTATTTAAGCCAACTATTGTTTAAAAATTATTATATGAAATAAAATAATAAAAATAGCAAATTAAATTAAATTAAAAGTAGCATTTTAATTTAAGTGTATTCAACCGTTCTCTGTAATCACTTTTCACCGGAATAGTGCTAATTCTCCTGCCGGTGTGTCCCCGAAATCTTAGCCGGTTATGGGCTGCTGTTCGCGGGGGGAAATTACGAACCTCAGACTGCTGTCTCGTGTTTCACTCGTAGCTGAAAAATGCTGTGACTGACTCCATAAACAAAGATTAAAGACTGAGATTAGAGAACATAATTCAACATCAAATTCAATTAAATCAAATTCAGTATTATAACAAATTAAATCAGTTTATGCAAGGCAAAAGGCATTTCCATCATGTGAAAGGACTGCTGCTGATGCAGTTGACTGACATCTCGTCCTTGTATGTTCCATTTCGTAAAATAATATTTTTACAGCACAGTAAAGACATTATAAATTAAATAGAATGTACGCAAAACCTTTATTTTGCTGAAGAAGTGCATGGTGGTGCTGACCACCACTCTCTCCTGTAGAGGACGGAAAAACCCCATGCACTGACTGTAACTCAACAGCTGGGTTGTTTCATCGGAGAAAAAAAATAACCTAGCAATAAAAGTGACTACAAAAAAAAAAAAAAACTACTCCGCACCTGGTTAAAAAAATATTAACAATAACCTAATAAAATGACCAAATAAGCGGAACCCAGCATTTGGGTTTAAAAAAAATATCCCAGCATTTTTATAGTGTAGAAAAACTACCTAGCACCTGGATAAAAATGTTTAAAATAACCGAATAAAATGACCCAACAGGCTAAACCCAGCATTTGGATTAAAGTAAGTGTAGTAGTGTAGTAATTGCTTTTTGCCAGTGCAACTCTGGAATTTTATCTATTTATTTTAATGACATTTGATTTGCCAGCTGTCATAAGCTTTAAGCAAAACTTAGCAATGGGAAAGTTTCACGATATTTTAATATATTTAAATATTTTTACATCAACACAGCACTGTTGTATAAAAATATTCTTTTAAATAGTGAGAACCTTGGTGACATTTGCAAGTGCTTTTATCCAATGCGACATTCAAATTAAGAAAAATACGTATACTGTATTTATAATATACCCTGCCAAGTGAATTAGAAATCTAGATGAGGAAACAGAATTATGATAGTCTCAGCAAAACTGGTGTAGGTTGGCATTTCATTCAACCAGAGAGGAGCAGAGGGGGTTAAGGTTTTGGATGATATGCAACTTTGCATTCAAAGTATTTGTATTTAGATCAGTTAAGAGACACCAGGTGGCAGTAGTGCTTTATACAACAAGTGACAGTCTGCCTTGTCAGGACACACAAACCCGTGTTAAGTGTTTTGAATCATTTGTATTGTGTGTAGACAAGTTACTATTGTTGCATTGTATTACTATTATTTGAATGTGAAATGTAACTATATGTAACTCTACAAAACGATAACACCGTACATTAGCTCATTCTTATGTGAACCTGGACCACAAAACCAGTCATAAGTAGCACTGATATATTTGTAGCAATAGTCAACAATACAATGTATGGGTCAAAATGATAATTTATTATTTTAAGACAGAAATCATTCATATTTTAAGTAAAGATCATGTTCCATGAAAATATGTTGTAAATTTCCTACAATAAAATCAAAACATATATTTTATTAGTAATATACATTGCTAAGAACTTCACTTGAACAACTTTAAAGGTGATTTTCTCAATATATAAATAGTTGTATCTCAGCCAAATATCCTATTCTAACAAACCATACATCAATGGAAAGCTTATTTATTCAGATTTATAAATCCAAATTTCAAAAAATCGACCCTTATGACTGGTTTTGTGGTTCATGGTCACAGATGATTCTTTCCTGCACTGTACTGCTCAAAAGTCTGGTGTCAGTAAGATTTTTTTTAGAAGAACCGAATGCTTATATTTAGCAAGGATGCTTTAAATGAATAGACTTTTATTATGTTATAAAAAAAGTTCTTTTTAAAAAAAAAATTGTTTATTTGAACTTTCTATTGTTCAAAGAATCCAGAAAAAATGTATCATGGTTTTAACAAAGATAACAATAAAAGAAACGAAATGATAAAATATATATATATATATATAATTTTTTTTTTTTTTTTTTTTTAAACCAAATCAGCATATTTTGAAGGATCATGTGACACTGAAGACTGGAGTAATGATGCTGAAAATGTCATCAAAGGAATAAGCAACAGTTTTAATGTACAATAAAACAGTGACTTCTTAATATTACAGTTTTACTGTATTTTTTATCAAACAAGTTTATCAGTGAATGTGCGATGTCTCTTCCAGCTTCAGGGCATGGAACAGGAGCTGTTTGGTGCTCCATCATCCTACCGAACCCCCATGTCAACAAAGATTCGACTGTACCGGCGAGATCTGGCCAAACTACAGAGAGACATACGCCTCTCAGCGACACAGGGGTTTTCAAGTCAGATTGGAGATGGCAGACAAGGGATTTATGCTGCTCAGAATGACCAGAGTGTGAGTAGAGTTTTGTCAGTCCTTCACTAAAAGAAGTACTACTTCACATAGGGGTGGGTGATATGGCAAAAATATCACGATTTATGATTTTATCACAATTCTTTGTCATGTTGGTTTTACTATTTTGCAAGTTGTCTGAGCAGTACAGCCAAACTAATTTCCCTATTAAAATGTCCCTTTTAGGCTTAATGTTACAAATACACATAATATACAAATAAAACAAACTGTGCTTTAATTTTCAAGTACAGTTGGTGTAATTTTTAAGAAATTGAATGAACAAAAATAAAACACTATATACACTACGTACATAAATTATACACTGATTCTTATTAAAGCAACTGAGTCAAGAGCAGTGAGTGATTTTTCTTTGTGTTTTGTTTTATTAGCCTACCATCACCCAAAAATGACAATTCTGTCATTATTTACTCACTTTTTAATTTTAAACATAAAACATTCATAATGTTGAACATAAAACTTATTTTGAAGAATGTGGGTAACCAAGGCAGCATGTTTAGTCTTTAAGAGCTGCACGCATCGGATATACAGTCGTGGCCAAAAGTTTTGAGAATGACACAAATATTAGTTTTCACAAAGTTTGCTGCTAAACTGCTTTTAAATCTTTGTTTCAGTTATTTGTGTGATGTACTGAAATATAATTACAAGCACTTCATACGTTTCAAAGGCTTTTATCGACAATTACATGACATTTATGCAAAGAGTCAGTATTTGCAGTGTTGGCCCTTCTTTTTCAGGACCTCTGCAATTCGACTGGGCATGCTCTCAATCAACTTCTGGGCCAAATCCTGACTGATAGCAACCCATTCTTTCATAATCACTTCTTGGAGTTTGTCAGATTTAGTGGGTTTTTGTTTGTCCATCCGCCTCTTGAGGATTGACCACAAGTTCTCAATGGGATTAAGATCTGGGGAGTTTCCAGGCCATGGACCCAAAATTTCAACGTTTTGGTCTCCGAGCCACTTAGTTATCACTTTTGCCTTATGGCACGGTGCTCCATCATGCTGGAAAATGCATTGTTCTTCACCTAACTGTTGTTTGATTGTTGGAAGAAGTTGCTGTTGGAGGGTGTTTTGGTACCATTCTTTATTCATGGCTGTGGTTTTGGGCAAAATTGTGAGTGAGCCCACTCCCTTGGATGAGAAGCAACCCCACACATGAATGGTCTCAGGATGCTTTACTGTTGGCATGACACAGGACTGATGGTAGCACTCACCTTTTCTTCTCCGGACAAGCCTTTTTCCAGATGCCCCAAACAATCAGAAAGAGGCTTCATCGGAGAATATGACTTTGCCCCAGTCCTCAGCAGTCCATTCGCCATACTTTTTGCAGAAGATCAATCTGTCCCTGATGGTTTTTTTTGTAGAGAAGTGGCTTCTTTGCTGCCCTTCTTGTTTATTTATGTAATTCTCAAAACTTTTGGCCACGACTTTACAGGCGCACATCCTTTTTCTCTCAACTGTTTACTTTCGCTTTAGAAATAACCAACTGTTATTTCTGCCAGAACAGGACAAAATAACGTTATTTATCCGGCAAGGCTTTGTATGCAAATAATGTACTTTTGTGATTGCGAATAAGTGCAGTGTCCCATGTTGTACAGTATATTGAGAGGGATGTACGCTGAAGCACGATACTGCAATTTTCAAAAGCAGATTGTGGAGACATTTTAATCGTCCACGATCAAAAATCGTCATATCGCACACCCCTAACTTCACATAATAATGAATTACACACATTTGGGTGCATTTAAAAAGGTTAGGGTTAGAAGGTGATGATTTTCTCTTACCTGTGGAACACAAAGTGATTAATGGGGGAAGATGGTCATACAATAAGGGTAAGCAAATGATGTCACAGTTTTCTGTCTCGGTTGTACTGAACCTTTAATGACAGCAGAGAACACATTTATATAATGGTAAACTCATGTTACCAAGGATAGACAAATTTTACCATCATTGACTTGGATTTACACTTACACATATAATACTCCTTGATTACACACACGACTTCCAAACAGCTTGATTGACAGGTGATCTGACCAATCGTGACAATGAATCCTCCATTATGTCTGACAATCAAATCAAACAGGAAAGTAGAATAACTTCGGTGGACATAAACTTAAAAAATTGTGTGTATTGACATCTTTCTGTGCTTGAAAATATGTTCTGATATCCATTCATGTTTATTTTGTGTTCAAGTAAATAAGAAAAGATAATCGGTTCACGTTTCGATTGTATAAGGCAATACAGTAATCTGTCATGACACATTAAAGAGCCACAAAACGGTATTTATTGTTTGAATTTCTTAAATGACAACATTTTAAAGTGGAGACTTTGTTTCATAACAGAAGTAACCTGCTCTGTCTTGTCTGTCTGTGTGTTGTCAGTTTCCTCTTTTTTCCGCAATGTTCTTTTCACTGTGTGAGATTATGATGTGTAGTGTGAGAGTGGCATTGTTTGTTGGACATAGCAACATTAACTAAAGTGGGTGGGTTTTTGCGAAGGGTCAATTGCACAATGATGATTACTAGAAAATTTCTACATCTTTCCTGTTGGATCTAGTTCTCATCCAGCTGTAACTGGCTACACCACAAATGGGTATTCCTAAAGGAAGTACGTAAATCTGTTGACCTTTTTAGATCTTAATCATCATGTGTGTTTTTTAATGACACGCCTGAAGTTGTCTGCATTCCATAAGTTAATGTGTTTCACAATAACGTCCTTCTCACCTCAGGCTTCTGGTAATTCTGTTGTATGTTATGTTATGAGAGAATCTGGTTGCTTGTTCTCAGAATGCGTTAATAACATACCAAGCTTAGCTTAATAACAGATTGCTATACCATACTCTTTGGCTATACCTTGAGGGGTAAACTGATATCAGATATAAAGAATGCACTGTGTTTTTTAGCACAAGATGGTAAACATCTTCTTGGTAGCTAGACTTTTGATTTTTTGATTAGTTGATTGAGGGGAGGGGAATATACATTCAAACTTCGTTAATCTTCAAAACACAAATTAAGATATTTTTGATGAAATCCAAGAGTTTTTTGACCCTGCGTAGACAGCAACACAACTTCATTCACAACAGTCATTCCGTGTGAATTCAAGTCAAGTCAAGTCAAGGCAAGCTTTATTGTCATTCCATTACATGTGTGAACATACAGTGGAAAGAAATTGTGTCTTGCGGGACCAAATAAAAACACACAACACTAGACGTAAGAGCAATTTTCTAAACCTATACATAGCTAACTTACTGAAGCGGATATCTAACTATACATATAATATAAAAAGTTGACTATACACAACCTAAGACAGACTATGTACTACATAATACTGTACAATATTGTGCAAGATATTGTGCAAAAGAGATATTAAGGTCAAAAAGCACGTCATGCAATATGTTAAATAAATACACATATATGCATTTGTGTTATCTTGTTGAGTCTTTGTAACATGGAGTGTTTGTAAGAAAGTGTCTGGTGCATATAGAGAGAAGAGTGTTTCTAGAGGTGGTTTGATCAGCCCACTCAAGTGTGTAGCAAACTCAGAATTGCACTAATTTTTTGAGGTTTTCAACAGATTTCATGTCGTTTGGCGAGACATATTTACCGATATTTTTTTCTGAAGAAAGTTAGACATGTAAAGTAATGAAAGCCAAAATTTTAAATGTCAGGGATGAAAATTTACTGAGTAATTTACTGTTTTGTAGAGGGGGAACAAAATGCCAAAATTCACCTAAGATTCAGTCAAATTACAAATGACTTAAGAAAGATGGCAGCATCATAATGTTAATTTTACACAGAGATTGGGAGGTCTTTTAGTAAAATCTGTTGACTTCAGCATTCTTTGTTAGATTATATGCCAATAATGACCATTCAAAAATGGGGAAACAGCACTTTTTAAGTTTTTTTCTCAAAGGTTTGCATGCCGGCAACTCAAGAAGTATTAAAGATATCTTGATGTCCTCTGATATATTGGGTCTTAACAAACTTCTTTTGGCATATACATTTTTAATGCCCTGTATGATTAGGTTCCAGAGATTTTGGAATTTTAATATGGCTCCAAGAGTAAATCGTTAAAATGTACACCCATTTATGAATGGTTACCATTGGCACATAATGCAATAAAGACAACAGATTTTACTAACAGACCTACCAATCTCTGTGTAAAAGTAAAATTCTGAAAATTGCCATTTTGATCCCTTCTTCACAAAATAATAGATTGCTCCGTACATATTCATTCATGACATTTATAAGTTTGGCTGTCATCACAATACATGTCTACTTTCTTCAGAAAAAATAATAGCAAAATCAAAAAGGGAAATTTGGTTGATTTGACACGGAATGACCCAAATGACACGTTCAAAACGTTCTAAATGTGTGTTCCGAAGACGAACAAAGGTCTTACGGGTTTGGAACAACATGAGCGCGAGTAATTATTGCCAGAATTTATATTTTTGTGTGAACTAACCCTTTAAGTAGACACAACAAACATATTTCAAAAATTACAACTAATGCTTGTAATAATAACAACATAAGGATAATATTACAACGTAGGGATATAAGGACAGCTTTGTATATTGACCCAAAGTTTTCGTCATTGTTATGCAATTCTAAAAATAAAACTGAGATCTATAACAGATCCACCCTGTTTGCCATAAACATGCATAACATGAGGCTGCAACGATACCTGTTGCACTGGAATGGAACAAACTTTCTCTTTTGCATACACAGAAGGTTGCCTTGAGCAAGGTTATGCATTATGTCCCAAGAGTCCTGTTTCTAAACTCTTTGAAACTGAGGAAGTGAAGGTCATCAGAAAGACCTGAAAAGAAGAACATATTCTTAATTTTAAATGGACTTTACAGATTTATAATGGATTTATTTGTGTGCGTTTTTTGAGTACTTGTTTGATTCAGTGACAGTCAAAAGGAAAGGAGGTGAAGTGAGGCCAAGTATGGTGATCCATACTCGGAATTTGTGCTCTGCATTTAACCCATCCAAGTGCACACACAGTAGTGAACACACACACACCGTGAACACACACCCGGAGCAGTGGGCAGCCATATTGCTATTGCTGCAGTGTCCGGGGAGCAGTTGGGGGTTCGATGCCTTGCTCAAGGGACTCACCTCAGTCGTGGTTTTGAGGGTGGAGAGAGTGCTGGTTATTCACTTCCCCCACCTACAATCCCTGCCGGACCTGAGACTCGAACCCGCAACCTTCGGGTTACAAGTCCGACACTAACAATTAGGCCACGGCTGCCCAAAAGAGCAATAGTCAGCAACAGTTACTGCTCACTTTTCTCATCGGTGTTCAGTTCGATACATAATCGTCCCATTCATTTTTTGGTCACCTTTCTTCAGTTAGACATGCTAGACAAGACAAGTTTTGAATCGCATCAATCAGCGTTGAGATGACAGACTTACATAATTGGAGTCCATGCCAAGAACATATTTAAAGATCAAACTAAAATAAAATGACTCATCCCATGATACATTTTGCATAATTGGAATGAACCAAAAAAAGCATACATAATAGGACTGTTGTGTAATGCTATATTACATAAGGTTTTAAATTATGCAATATAAGTAGGTCATATTATAATTAAATCATTCAACAGAAATGTCCACTTTTGGTATGGAAATATGTCTTAAAATGTATTTATTTAAAAATGTATTTTATTTAAACTTAGACTACATTATTAGATTACCTTTTGACTTTATGAATACTGTGACGAGTCGGCTGCCTCCCCCCCTAATTTTCATCACCACCCCGTCCCTTATTCGCCGCCCTTCTCCAGGCTCCTGACGGGAGTGGGTGTGTAGGGGAGAGGAGGGGCGAGTAATCGGCTCGGGCTGGCGGCGTGTGATGAGGACACGTGAAGGAAATGAAGCCTCATCACCGCCGCTGTTTAAATCCCGAGCGCGCCTCTCCTCAGGAGACCGGTCTCTCCCCCGTGCATGCACGCTGGTGTCCTCGCGGGTTCAGGAAGGGGTGAAGAGGGAATCCCGCGCCGACCAGGAGGACGAGCCGCCGGACCCGTGGTCCGGCTGAAGCCGCCAGATGCCGCCGCCCCAGCACCGGACATCTCGAGAGGGATGAAGCAGCCAGAGATGCCGCCGCCCCAGCACCCCGGTGCCAGCACGGGGAGCGCGTGCGGCCGCCGGACTCCGCCCCTTTCCTGGACCCTTCCCCATCGGACACTCCCCATCCTCCACGCAACCCTAGCACTCGAGGACACCAGATCCCCCTTTTATTTTGGACACTTTATTTCCCTTTTGGACACTTTTCCCCTTATTTTCTGTTTAATAAAAGCCTCTCCGAGGCCTGACGCCACACCCACTGTGTCTGTCGTTTGCCCCTCCCGCCACAGTGGTGGAGAATGCGGGCAAGGCGGGGCTTAGACAGCGCAGTGGGCAACACCTGATGACGTCATTCCCTCTCGCTCGCAAAAGTTCGTGAAAACCCGGACAGGGACGGAGAAACGACGGAGACGGCCTCCCAGCCGCAAGAAGGGTAAGTGATGTTTCAGTTAGTCCCTTATCCTGCGGTTGGTTGAGGCTGTCGACTAATACTGGTTTTTCTGTCCCTGTTCCGGTGTGCTGCGAGAGGGAGCGTTGCCTTGGAGAGGAATCCCCGCCCACTCCGACCGCTGGAGCCTGGATGAGGAAGGTAGCACTCCCGCGTGGGCGGCGACCTCATGACGGGGATGTCGCTTGGGGGGGGAATGTGACGAGTCGGCTGCCTCCCCCCCTAATTTTCATCACCACCCCGTCCCTTATTCGCCGCCCTTCTCCAGGCTCCCGACGGGAGTGGGTGTGTAGGGGAGAGGAGGGGCGAGTAATCGGCTCGGGCAGGCGGCGTGTGATGAGGACACGTGAAGGAAATGAAGCCACATCACCGCTGCTGTTTAAATCCCGAGCGCGCCTCTCCTCAGGAGACTGGTCTCTCCCCCGTGCATGCACGCTGGTGTCCTCGCGGGTCCAGGAAGGGGTGAAGAGGGAATCCCGCGCCGACCAGGTGGACGAGCCGCCGGACCCGTGGTCCGGCTGAAGCCGCCAGATGCCGCCGCCCCAGCACCGGACAGCTCGAGAGGGATGAAGCAGCCAGAGATGCCGCCGCCCCAGCACCCCGGTGCCAGCACGGGGAGCGCGTGCGGCCGCCGGACTCCGCCCCTTTCCTGGACCCTTCCCCATCGGACACTCCCCATCCTCCACGAAACCCTAGCACTCGAGGACACCAGATCCCCCTTTTATTTTGGACACTTTATTTCCCTTTTGGACACTTTTCCCCTTATTTTCTGTTTAATAAAAGCCTCTCCGAGGCCTGACGCCACACCCACTGTGTCTGTCGTTTGCCCCTCCCGCCACAATACACATAAATGACTGCTTTATGAATTTTTTTTTTAATCGTTTTTGTGCGTTTATTTAGCCATAAGGAAGGTGACACCAGTGACAATTTTGGTGGAAAATAGCTGTTGTAAGGTCTAAGGATGTCAAACCACATTGTCAATCATGGTATACTCACTAAATTAAGTAGTCTAATCCATTTGTATTCTTTTATAAGAATACAAATTAACGTGCTGCGTTAACGTGCTGCGTTAACGCGCTGCGTTAACGTGAAACTCTTATCGCGCGATAAAAAAAATATCGCCGTTAATCTATTCTCAAATTTGGGTTGGGAGCTGGGTCTAAACTACGCAAGCTATGATGACTTTCACCTTGATAGTTTAACGCGGATGTATACCGAAGACTATAGAATATGGTCGCGCGTTTAAGTCTCCTCCGCCAAAACACAGACGGGATCGCGTCGTCCTCCATTCATAAAAACCGAATCTACTATAGCGAAATGCCACGTAAATTCGTCGTTTTTTGGATTCATAAATCAAATGTTGGTCAGTCACTTAATTCAAATCGCGATATGGACTAGTGTATGTGAAAACTGAAATGCAAAAAGACAGTTTTAATATGAATCCGATATGTTCCGTTTGCCTAGCTGTATGTATGCATTGCGGAGACGAGCTTTTACTACACGCATACTGAAACACACGTGACGCTCCCGGTAATTTTTGGCATTTTCATCTCACATGAACAGATAAACTCAATCTCCCAAACTGCTGTGAGTGTCACTTTTACCGTTTCATTTGAGAAAACTAGCATCATATCATACTGTATGACACAGAAACTTCACGGCAACCTGTCAAAATAAAAGTACGGTGTAACATGTAATGGGCTGGGTAGGTGTTGACGTTAAAAAAAACACAATCTAATAGGTAGAAAAAATAATTTCATTGTTAGTTAGTTAGTAAACACAAGTACATCTAATTGAACATAATTTATTTTCATCAACAAATTATCATAGAACAGCTTTATGAGCTTTATGATCCATTCTCAAAGACTTTAAGTCATTATTTGGGTAGCACACATATTCTGAATGCCTTCAGCAGAATTCAAATTAGCCATTTTAATCTAGATTAATCTAGATTAATTCCAAGATTTAATCTAGATTAATCTAGATTAAAAAAATTAATCTATGCCCACCCCTAATATATATATATATATATATATATATATATATATAATTTTTTTTTTTTTTTTTTTTTTTTACAATTTTGGTTCATATGAGGTCATACCAGTGAGTTCATTTAAAGCTTCATATGAAATTATAAATTATGAGAATTTCTGAACCAGTGGACTTAGCATGGGCCTTTCTTCATAGATTTTCAGGAAATAGAAAGAAGGAAGTCAAATGATGTCATCAGTGTGATTTTTTTTTTATTTCAAAATAAGAAAAATTGTTAAACAGTAACACAGATGACACAACTCCAGAGGATTTAGTTTTTTTTAATGATATTTACATCATATATTTGAATGAATACATTTAAATTGTTTAAATTGTTGGCAAAAAACAGTTTTTGACCTCTAAATAAAGCACTTTCCCTTTGTACCAGGCTGTGGGGATGAGCAGGTTTGTGGTGCATGGAATTCGATATAATTAATAAAACAACAAATATTGCCACATGGCTCAAGAAGGTGTAATTGTTCAAATAACATTGTTTTATTTTAAAATATAAAGAAATTGCAACTGTAAAGTGTTTTTCAAGCGTAATATAAGTCTAGCGACAAAAAAAGGACCTTTCCATAGAATGACCCATCTTTATAACAATTTATCTATAAAATTTTTATCTATCTATTTATCTATATATACATATATATATATACACATATTTGTAAATAGGTTATGATAATTATGTATATCTATGAATATATATTTTTTTATGGTAGGTCTATCTTAAAAGATGTTTCATAACTTTTGGAATAATTATTTTAAGACTACATCCAAAATATTTAAAGTCAAGTTTGATGTCTGTCCTACTACTGCAGTTGTTAGAATTCCCAAAGTTCGGACTTGGATTTCTTCCAGTCAGTACTAGCCTTCTCTTCATTAGTAGCTAAATAGATGATCTTATTTCTATTTTTCCATGGCATGTGGATACTTTGTATTTTCTAAAGCTGGAAAAGATAAGAATGTTCCCAGTAGGGCAGCTCTGGTTCTTTCCATGATAAATGCCAATGCTTCATAACATTTTAACTCACTTTACTGCTGATTACAATTGTTATGAATTTAATTTTCCATTCAGTGAACGAAAAATTAAAAATTGTGCTCTGTTGCAGTAATGTCTGTATTTCATGTCAGTAATTATGAGTGAATACAGTTTACACTTGTATTATAACGGAGTATGCCGCAGTTAAACAGTTACTAATTGTTGAAATGTTTGTTTTTGCAGACTCATCTGCAGTCTCAGCGTGCTTTGCTTGTCCAGGGGACAGAGTCTCTAAATAATGCGTCAAAGAGTATTGAGCGAACTCAACGGATTGCGGCAGAGACAGACCAAATTGGCACAGACATCATAGAGGAGCTCGGAGAACAGAGAGATCAACTGGACCGCACCAGAGACAGAGTAAGAGAGATATCTAGCCCATCGCCTGTTGTTAAACAAGCAGATACAGTTGCGGTCAAAAGTTTAATGACCCTGTTCAAAAGTTTACATCCCTTTGATTCTTAATACTGTGTTGTTACCTGAATGATCCAGAGCTGTGTGTTTTTGTTTAGGGATAATTGTTTATGAGACCCTTGTTTGTCCTGAACGAGTAAACTGCCTGCTGTTCAGAAAAAATCCTTCATGTCCTACAGATTCTTTGGTTTTCTAGCATTTTTGTGTATTTGAACCCATACCAATGACTGTATGATTTTGAGATCCATGTTTTCACACTGAGGACAACTAAGGGACTCATATGCGATTATTACAGAAGGTTCAAACGCTCACTGATGCTCCAAAAGGAAAAACGATGCATTAAGAGCCAAGGGTGTAAACTTTTGAACAGAATGATGTGAACATTTTTTTATGTTGCCTAAGTGTAATATTTTTTCATTCAGTACTGCTCTTCAAAAGCTAAAGAAGATATTAACATGTTTCCCAGAAGACAAAAGAAGTTAAATTAAAAAAAAAAAATCTTTAAAAGTTAAATCTTCAAATTCAAAAAGTTTTCACCCCCCGCATATGAGTCTCTCAGTTGTCGTCAGTGTGTAAAGATGGATCTCAAAATCATACAGTCATTGTTAGAAAGGGTTCAAATACACAAAAATACTGCAAACCGAAGAATTTGTGGGATTTTTCTGAAGAACAGCTGGCGGTTTAACTGTTCAGGACAAACAAGGGACTCATGAACAACTAACACTAAACAAACAAACAAACAAAAAAAACTCAGCTGTGGATCATTCAGGTAACAACATAGTATTAAGAATCGAGGGGATGTAAACTTTTGAACGGGGTGATTTTTATATATTCAACTTTTCTCTTATTGACTATGTGTAAACATCTTTTATCTGAAATATCTTATTCAGGACAGTACTAAATTAAACTTTTGACCTCAACTGTAATACACCGCAGAAGTGAAATGTGTACAATGACTTCACAACTTATCTTTCTCTGCTCTTACCGCCACCCCCTTCTCTTACTTCATCATCAGTTGGTTCACACTGGTGAGAACCTGAGCCGCAGCAGGAAAATTCTGCGCGCAATGTCCAGACGGTGAGACTCTTATGAAACACATTTTACATCACTAGAATCGTTTCCAAATCTATTTCTGAGAACATACTGAGTCAAACCTCTTCCTTCCCTGTCATTACAGACTGGTGACAAACAAACTGCTACTATCAGTCATTATCATCATGGAGCTGGCTATCTTGGCAGGGGTGGTCTACTTGAAGTTCTTCCGCAAGTAGGCAATGAGACACATGAGACTTTATAAGACTCCACCTTTCCCTCTTCTTATTTCTGATGTTCATGGGTGTCTGACCCGACGACAATGTGCTGGATGCTTTTGTGACTGTGAGTGTCACATGGACGTGTACGGGCAGTTATTTTAAGCGCTAAACTGTATTAGCGTTAAGTACTGCTCTCATGGTTAAAGTTGAGTATGGTACATTGAGACTGCTGGAGGATCAGGACTTGTACAAAAATGGCTGATGCCGTTACTTCCTCCTTAGCTGTCTTGAACAAGGTGCCATATGTAGTGGATGTATGGATTGACGAGTAAACAGAAGGAACCGGTGAAAGAAGTGACAAATAATATATATGCAACCTGTCTACATTTTTACACACCTCAATCATTTTAAAGTGATGGATCACTCAAAAATGATAATTCTGTCATAATTTACTCACTCTTATGTAGTTCCATACAGTGAAATGGGGTCCAAAACATCACTGGTTGGGAATGGAAGGATTTTTTTGTTTCTGAGTGAACTGTCCCTATAACTAATACTGAACTTTGAACTTTTAACAAAATGATCTCAATAGAAGTACATTTTGTATTAGACTTTTTTTGAGACAAGTGTTAACGTGGCATTAAAGGTAATGGGTCTTGGGTTTCATTCTAAAAAAAAAGGGTGTGTTTTCCTTTTAGCTTTTCCTCCAATCAGTCAGAACAGAGCTGAGTGTACTCCAGGACAAGAGAGTGACAGCTATAAACATGCACGTCACTTGCTTCACAAGCCCTGGTTGGATGAAAAAGGGGTGTGTTTAGCCTGTCAGATACGGGGGTAGACATTACTGTAAACATGACTGAGAATAAAGTGACACGAACACCTGCTATAGTGGAAATACCAGTGTCCAGGGCTATCAGGTCACCTTGACATACTGACTTTTTGCCAGCTGACTGATGGTATTTCTAGTCGTGTTAGGGCAAAACATCAGAAGGATGAGTGGAGGGCAGTTATACGCAGTTGTGTTTATGTGAGAAGGTCATTCACCTCTTATACGTTGTTTATAATCCCCATCACGTTCTGCAGACATGTGCTGACCTTTTGATAAGTAACAGGTGAATCAGGTGTTGACTGAGTTATAAGTTAAATCATGCTCGTACTGTTTACTAAAGTAAGCATTTGAGTAATTAATCATCAGAAACAGTAATAACATTTTGCTTATTAATCAAATTAAAATGTGTGTCTGTCTAACTGTAAGTTTCCACATTGTCTTATAAAGTATTTGCATATACGTCACCATTTGTTCAGTTACCCGGACATGTGGCCATATCCGTGATACTTGGATGTAAACAACAGCAGGATTGTTCTGCTAATTTATGCTGTCTAAACCACAGAAAAAACATGTTGAAGCTGCTAAATCATAACGAGAAGGACTTAGTAAGCAGGAAAGGGTGCAATATTTTGACAAACAAAAGTTAAAAGGCAAAGAAGCAGTATTAATTAAGATATTAGCCTAATATTTCACCTAACTGACTGGAAATAATAAGAACCAATATGAATGTTGTCAAGATTCTTGCTCTGGAAATCCTGGTTGAGTTTGGCCAACCACAAACACATTTTGTTTCTCAGACAGTTTTTTGCACACTTCTCCTTGATTTGTTATAAATTTTGGCAGTCTATAGTACTCTAAATGTTTTTCCCAGTCCGGCTGATTAGTACAGCCCAAAACATAACAATGAGTGATCATTTTCAGGAGGAATAATCAGCAAAGTTATGCAAGTTTATGTTCAGTCTTTGGGCACAAAAAGTATTCTCATAGCTCCGTAAATTTAAGGTTGAACCACTGATAGATGTTCATATGGACTATTTTAATGGTGTCTTTACTACCTTTCTGGGCCTTGAACATGGTAAATGCATTACTGTCTATGCAGGGTCAGAAAGCTCTTGGATTTCATCAAAAATATTTTAATTTGTGTTCCAAAGATGAATGCAGGTCTAATGGGTTTGGATCATGATGAGTGTGAGTAATTAATGCATTTTCATTTTTATTCCATTTCAGTTTTCATTTTTGGGTGAAGTATCCCTTTAAAAGTGTGAGGAGTGTTATCTGCTTGACAAACATAAACAAATAAGTTCTGTATGATAAAATAAGTTTAAGATTATTCTTGAATATTTTAATTTGATGTGGTTATCAACTGGTCATCAGGCGTTTGTCTAATGAATCAAAGACAAGTCACAGTCTATCTCCAGGATGTGCATTTATTGCAATAAAACATTTTTACTGAAACAGAAAAATGCAACAAATCAAACTACCCTTCTTTAAGAACAGGGATGTCAAACAGCCCTGCAGAGTTTAATTCCAACCCTGCCCCAACACACAAACCATGTAGTTTTCAAATAAGCCTGAAGGACTTGATCAGGTGTGTTTCATTAGTGTTGAAGTTTGACACCCCTGCCTAAGAAGATACTGGTACTGGTGGTAAATTCAGATCTGAAAGGGTGTACAAAATGCAATCAAACATGATTTTTCAAAGGTTTATTTAAATAGATATGAAAATTACTAAAATAACTTACTTCAGATGCCCTATTTAAAAATAAAAAGATCACTCAGTTCTAATCTGACCAGACATATAGGATTAGATCAGCCAATAAAAGCAGTCCCACTATACAAAAACAAACAAACATAAAAATACAATAAAAACCAGTTCTGGTCCAAAAGTGCAAACATGTTTCAAATTAAAGGAAAAATCTATCAGTCCAGCACAGTAAGGAGTCACCTCAGCCTGCAAAAATAAGTTACGTATATTTGCATTTAGATGACTTTTCCTGTAGCAAGTCCCAGAGCATGATCAGGGCTACCTACTAATCCCAGCTGTCAAATGTTAAAAATATTTGTTTCTGCTAGATTAGTCTTCAAACATAAGGCCAATTCACACTGCCCCAACAAACACCAACAACATGTCAGGTAAAAACAAACTCCGACCAAACGGCAACAGATGCTTACAAGGAGGTAACGCTGATTCAACAAAACCAAACAAACGTGTTCGTTGGAATTTGTGCGGTTGGAATTAGTCTATAGAGAATCCTGATCTTAGCTCTTTATTAACCGAAGCAAAATTAGTGGTAAGCTTAATAAAATAAATCTCACCCATGTGCTTACATCAGCAATTTTTTTTTTTTACCAAGACTACAGTCTCTGCAAACCCTTCAGTGTTGTTCTTTTAAACTTTGGAATGCAAAGTGGTTGGTTCGTCAAAGTCCTCGATGAATATCTGGTGGTCTAAAGCCGCAGCTCGGTGTCTTCTTGTGGTTCGGGAATCTTCGGGAAGGCGATGTGCGCACCTTCGCGCGTCTGACCGAGAGCAGATGCAACAACGTCGACGGCTAGGCTAGTTGTGGTCTCCACGGCCTCAGGTGTTGCTCCTAGTGTGGGGTTCACTTCAACCACGTCCATCACAGACAGTAAACCTATGTAGACCGAAATGAAATATATTAGCATCAGAATTGTAGGATTTATTTGATTTCAAAGACATGGTTATGTGCATGGTAGATATGTACCTGTGTTATGGATCTCCTCTGTTATGTAGATGCCCTCCCTATAAGTCAATCCTCCATTAACGGGGGTTCCTGTGGCGGGAGCCAGGGACGGATCAAACGCGTCAATGTCAAAGCTCAGGTGGATTGGCCTTTGTTTCCTGATATAAAAACAAAACAAAGTGTGCTACATTGTATTTTAAGGTGACGTTAAATTGACATTTCACCCAAAAATGAAAATTCTGTCATTAATTACTCACCCTCATGTCGTTCCAAACCCGCAGGACCTTCGTTCGTCTTCGAAACACAAATTAAGATCTCTAACCCTCCATAGACAGCAAGGATCCTACCATGTTCAAGGCACTTGCCGTTTATGGAGGGTTAGAGAAGCACTCAGTTTCATCTAAAGTATCTTAATTTGTGTTCCGAAGATGAACGAAGGTTTTACAGGTTTGGAACGACATTAAGGTGAGTCATTATATAACCCTTTGAACATGCAAGTCAGGTTAAATGAGGCCACTTGTGAGCAATTTGTCTCTGGTTGTTTACAGAAGCACAACTACTAGTTAAACAAGTGCTTTTCGCAATTTCACTATACCTTGCCAAGAGGTGATCCAAAGTGACCTCCATTACCCTCTGAATTCCCATTCTGTCAATATCCCGCATGGAGAAGTATTGGATTCCCAGGGTCTTCAGGATTATACTGAGAAAGCGCAAGAAAAAGCAAATTGGTTAGTTCAAAGTAACAACGCAGCTTTCTCTTTGCCTTCATCCACCAGGCTTCGGGTCTCATTGTGTCCAGCTATTTTTGGCTGTACAAAACAGCTTGTCTTGCAACTTGATATTGCAAATTGGTGTGTCTTACCATGTTATTTTAATGTTTTATCTTAATAATGAACACACTGGTTTGTAGTGCAAACAGTTTTACTGTTTACCGCACAGTGCTATTCTTCTCCTTTTTTCCCAATAGCGGCAAATGAACTGGTAGTCTTATCCATAGGCTTACTTCAGTGTTAAAGAAAAGGGTGGATATATAAGGTACACACATACTTTATATATTATAGTGGATTCACCATTGAATTGTGTCTGATTTAGTCACAGTCTTGTGTTGGATTCATCATAAACATTTTAATTTGTTCCCTGTTGGTGCTTACAGGTAATGTCAGTTATATAAATAGGCTACAAATTGTCACAATTGGTGATTTAGTAGCCTAGGCTTTAGAAAACATGCAACAGGTGCCAAATCCTGGATGACAGAACATAGGGTACTTACTGCTCGCCTGGATCCACATCTCTGAGGCCGATGTAGACCAGATCTCTAGCAGACAGGAAAGGCTTTAGCCAGGAAAACCCAGGAACTTCTGGCATCTGCAGGTAAGAAGGCAGAAGATAATGGCTTTAGATGTTTTCAGAGACATGTTTTTTCTCTTTTGAGATAAAGGAAGTCGTGTCAGAGGTCGCATGATATCAACATTTCTTTGAACTGTTGACGTAATTGTGCACATGAATGCTAATCACCTTGTTCTGCAGGTCCTTAAGCAAGAACGCTACAGACTGGCCATGGAGGTTTCCAGACGGTGAAGTCAGGGGAGTGTTGATATCTGCGTGAGCATCCACCCATATCAGACACAGGTCAGGGCACTGCTGAGCGTGACCTTCTACCGAACCAATCGCTAAGCTGCAGGGATAAAAGCATTGCAAATGTTAATGTTTGATGATTCAGGATTTTAATAGAACAAATTCAACACAGTCTGAGATTAAACTGGTTTATTCGTCAGACTAGTCATGATTGGATAATTTTGGATTACGCTATCTGGAAATGCAAACAGCTTCTTGAGTTGAAGAGATAAACCTTGACCTTGTAGAAGTAAAGTTATAAAACGGATCTGTTTGGCCAGAGCGCCACAACATTTATTTGTTCCTTGAATGAACAGAATAGGTAACTAATTATAAACACTATTATTTTCTATTTGCAATGACTCATAACTAAAGCTTTGTACATAAAAATATGTATTTTTAGCCCAAGATTTTACAAGGCTTTAAAATTCTGTGTACCTATGGTCTCCTCCCAGCATGATGCAGGTGTGTCCCGCTCCCACCGCACCGCTCACAGCTCCCGACAGCAGCTGATTGGCACGTCCAACTGTGCGCGGGAATGGCACGTGCATAAAGTGCTCATCTTTTTCCAGATGCTTGAAGGTCAGGTCTCCAAAATCGTGCACAGCGTAGTCTACAACAAGACAGGGCATATTAATAAACTAATGACATGTCAAGGTTTTCTTCACATTTCAATCTACTCTGACCAAGCACATGCTTCTATCCAAGTTTACTTGGTTGACAGCTTCTGTTACTCAATCCCAACTTGAATCTGACCAAGCCATGTAGTGTCATATTGAAATGTAGGTAGAGCCTCCCATAGGTGGACACTCATGAAGGTCTAAACAGCTGATGGGGCCCAGGATGACAGAACCAGACCAGTTGCAGAGTGAGTGTTAAATTACTCATCAGATTTTAAATGACCAATGATGGACTTGCATACCATCAAGTGGCCTCTTAACAGGAATAGACATGAACATGGTGGCCCAGTTAAAGTTTAAAAAAGTATGAGATGATTTTTGATTGAAAGTAAGCAAACTATGAAGGACTTAAGGAGTTGGCCATGATAGAAGCATGTGGGATGGTCTTCATTGGCTAAGATGGAGGGAAGGCTGAAACTTGTATTGACTTCACTGCGTTTGAAGACGTTAGGTTCAACCTTTGCAGTTCTTGCTCATCCAAATTTTTGGATTTTTAAAGGGAGCGTGTTAAATTACAGCCATCTTTTGTGTAATTATCCTAACACCTTGCTGTATACAAGACATTTACAACCAACAGTTGGTAAAGAGAGCAAGACATCTATATATATTGCATTGGATAGGGTAAGCTCTGATATAGTTTAGTCAAGAATGCTTGCCATATAAGGTGCTATGGTTATTTTCACAACTCCAAACACGTGATGCCAAGCCTCTGCTAAAGTGATGCAACAAATCTTCATTGCATCAGGTTGTACAAATAATTTTATACAATATAGCGGAAATTTTCGGCAATTCTGATATTAAACTCATGAAGTGTCCGAAGAAAAGAAAAGAAAAAAATCTGCAAGAGACATCAGTCTGTAAAAGAGCTAATTAGACAAAAAAATATATACACAGCGCCCCATTTTTAGCGATAATAAGGGAAAATCCTCCACAGTTGAGGTGAAACGGGGTCTTCGATGCTGTGTCATAAGTCATTTGTTCACAACCGCCGACGGAAAAAATCCCAGGCTGAAGATAGCGGGAACTATCGCATTACATGGAGAACATGGAGTTACGTAAAGCGACCCTGCGGTCGGCACGATGTTTATGCGATTAACAGCTGACTGTCTGCAGGCGAGACTGACTAGGTGACTTGCACATTCTGACTAGTAACTCTGGAATGTAATGACTGTGAAGCATTTGACTTTGAAGAGGAATTACGCCTTCTTTGCTGTGGTTTTATTTATTATTGTTGTTAATATTCGTAATATGAATAGTAAGGTATGTCAAAAGTAATACTCTGGTAGCAAGTCAAAACTAAAATTAAAAAGACGTAATTATATCACTCTCTCTACAGTACCAGCAATGGCGAGCGCACGCGCCACACGTGGATTCCTTGCGCGCTCGCGCCTAGCGGGTAACGTGGGCGCTCAGGTGCTTATTCTAGTCTATGGCACGAACAGCTTTCAAAATTCTGTGAAAATCCTTGGTAATATTCATGGGAAACTATAACAGTAATTTTTGAAATAATAAAAATAAAAATTCATAACTGAAACAAAGCAATGTAGCACTGTTTTGTGTTGCCTGTATTTTGTTTAATATTAGTTTTTGCTTTGGTATTTGGGCCATTCTACAGAATTGGTTCAAAGTCAGAACAAAGTTGAAATTATCTTTGTATGCTGATTTAATTATGATTTTATGTATGTTTACTGAGAAATGGATCGTGGTAACATCTAGAATACTTAAATGCTTTTTAAATGTGTTCTTTGGTTGTGGGACAGCAGTTTACACCAATTCTGTAGAATGGCCCAAATTGATGTGTCGAGAATAGTGACAATTCACTGGCGTTGCTGTCGTGACTACTGTAGACAGTGGAAATTTTCCCTATCCACCTCATTCTTTCCAGACAGAAAAAATAATGCACGACGCAGTCATTGTTTATTTAGCTCATAAGGAATAATTAATTATGGAAACTTGTAATTAAAAACCACGAACGTTCTCCAGTAATTTGAAGCCACCCGTCCCAGAGCTTTTGTAACGAAGTCCTGGCGGGAACTGCTTTCACATTTACTGGCAGCGGTTAATCCACGACAGATATCCCATGACCTCATCAGGTTCTTTTCTGACTAGCCGGAGCGACCTAAAATAACATCTGCCTGAATTACGCTCCTCCTGAAACCTGCATTCAGGTACAGATCATTTTACACGAGTCTGCAGCCTCAGCTCAGTGAAACCTGATCCTCACTACAACCCTATATAAAAGCACAAACATTAATAAAGACCATTAAGACCAGTAATAAAGACCCCTCTCTCGCCTCCGCTCCTCCTTTTTCTGAGGAATTCTAGAAGTTTTTGTTTCACTTCTCATTGTCGAACCTCTGTGATGAATCGCTTTTGTTAAAGGGTCATCCACGGGACGCGGGGCAGGGAAATGACTAAAAACTTAAGTTCCAGTCAAGATACACGTTATTTAAAAGTTAAGCCGCGGTTTTACCTAAAAAAGCATTGCAGAGGAACGGTTTGAACACACCCGTATAACGTTCTTGAATTTACCGTTGCTTTAAATAGTTGAGTTTATTAATTACTTGCAAGTTCCCTACTGCGTCATCTCTAAAGTATTTTGTGAATGACAATACTCTATTGTTATGTGCATCTCTGATTGTGTGGAGGAACTGCAGTGACTCACGTAACAGTTAGCCTACATACTGTAAATCTACTCCTTCCTTTCTCTCTCACTGCGGCCAGACAGCATCTAAAACTTATTTACTGGCCGAAACTCTTTGATTTAAGGTATTCCAGTTATAAAATACTACAGCCAAACTATTATTGCTATATAAAACAGATTGTGAAGTGGCATTGTGAATTTATTCAGGTTGGACCGTTGGATGATGTAACAGCTAATCCAGCGCCCCCTTTTCAGATTGTCAGCAGTCAGCCCGCCACGAATTTATTTAAAGAAACATTTCACCCCAAAAACGAAAATTCACATTCATGGCGTTTTAAATCGGCATGCCTTCTTTGCTTAAGTATGATAGACAGAATGACAATCTCAGTCATCATTAACAGGAAAATGATGCAATAAAGTACATAGTCACTTAAAAAAACAGTACCCATCCTTTAGATGTAAACTTAAACCAATGATGACAGGATTTTCATATTTGAGTATTCAAGATAATACTAGATAAATAATACTAATGATGTACTTACCCAAATTTGAAAGTCTCTCCACCAAGCCCGCATCCCGGATGGCTTTGGGTCCATGTTCTACCCCTCTCCTTTTCTGAGTGAAAAATATAAAAAATACCGTCACATCACTGTGTTATACATTTATGCGAGTTGTAATTAAATAAATGTATATTTCTTACCTGTCCTTTGGAAAACGGAGCTCCCAAAATGGCAACAGAATGCGACCGGTTCTGTTGGCAGGAACTCAACGTGGATCTCAATAATCTAGAAAGTGGTCCTCTCAAGGCCATGCTGACTCAACTGCTGAGTTCTGAAATAAAATAGAAAAACGCAACGGAAGGCTGTCTCAAACGAATAGTCTGTCGCCCGATGCGGCTTTTTACTCTTCTGGCTCAAGCTGTTGAATTTGAAACTGCCACGACGTGTTTCTTTAAGTCTTCCAGTTAATTCATATTCATGAGTCGGTAAATAGCGGAAGGTGAAGATCTAGCTACACGCTTTGGATGAAATCTCAAGACCGCCCCCAAAAATCTAACAATCCTCCAGCATCCAATTGTTTGCTACACAGTTTCTCTATGCATCCGCTCAGTGCGGCTTGAACCACGTTTTTCTATTCATAGAGCGGGCGACTTGCGTCACACCCGATGACACACCTTCCTCCCAGCCAATCAGAAGCTCCGCCAGCGTGGGTTTGTTTCGATGAGCGTGGCTTTCGGCGAATGAGATGTGGTGCCTTTTTTGTGGTGTTGGAAATTTCCATCTCTGCACTGTCGACCTGACTGCATGTGTTTTTTGGCTTACCTAATGTCTCGTCAACAAATTCCCATCTTACTTTTTGGAAAACAGATCCAGTGTCCATAGCATGGCTGTATGTCTGAATATTTATGTTCTATAGAAATGTCTGGAATACCAGTATGATGAGGAGTGGCAAGTTGTTGACAACATAAATAGTCCTTTGGCCTAATATCAGTGTTTATATCCACCACGAGCAAATACACAGAGGTTACTCATTATATATAACTACATATTCATATATTATATTGAATTTCCAAATGTGTTGGTTGGTCAGTTTACTTGTTCAGCTAATAACTGATCTGTAATACAGAATATATATATATATATATATATATATATATAGAGAGAGAGAGAGAGAGAGAGAGAGAGAGAGAGAGAGAGAGAGAGAGAGAGCGAGAGAAAGAGCGAGAGAGAGAGAGAGCGAGAGATCAGTGAATTGAATCCATATTCTCTGCACTTTGGCTCCATCTGGTGTTTTTTTTTTTAATGTTTTTTTTTTTTTTTTAAGATTCTCTTCCGCCTGTATTTATTTGATCTAAAATACAGCAAACGCAGTAATAATGTGAAATATATTTACTATTTAAAATAATAAAATCATTCTAATATGCTGACTTGCTGTTCAGTAAACATTTCATTATTGTTACAGTTGAGTATTTTTTTTTTATTCTTTGATGAATAGAAAGATTGAAAGATCAACATTTATTTGAAATAAAAAGCTTTAGTAACATTATACTACCATTAAAGCTTGGAGTCAGATTATAAAATTGACCAAAAGTGATGATAAAGACATTTATAATGTCACAAAAGATTTCTGTTTCAGGTAAATGCTGTTCTTCTTTCTATTAATCAAATACACCTGAAAAAGTCTACTCAGCTGTTTTCAATATAATAATAATAATAATGTATCTTTTTGAGCAGCAAAACCTTTGAAATCACAGGAATAAATAACTTAATATATTCAATAGTAAACAGTTATTTTAAGTAGTAAAAATTTAAAATGTACTGTTTTTGTTCTGTATTTTGTATCAAATAAATGCAGACTTGGTGAGCAGAAGAGACTTCTTTAAAAAAACATTTTAAAAATTTTGACTGGTAGTGTATTTCGCTGTTACACGGCCACATTTTGCATTTAATGTCATGTTGAATTTGTGTTTATGTCAGACTGCCTTGGTAATGCATTATTTGGCCGATATTATTGTGCCTTTATTGGTCTCCCAGCCTCACCAGCTAAGGAAGTATACAAAACTTCTCTAAAAGCAGCCTGCTAAATAAGACCAGGCTAGATGACTAGTTTAAGCTTTGTTTTAGCTGTTTTTCTTTTCAACAGGATTGCTATTTCTGCAAAAAGAAAAGTCAGCTGGACGTTTGGTGGCGCTGTAGCATTGATGTGATGTTGTGTGCTGTATATCAAACCATTTCCGGGATGCTTTACTCGTTGGGTGGAATGTTATTAGTTTTTGTTTCTGTGCACAAACAGCAGTCTTTCTCTAGGGGGCGCTTTCGGGCTCAACAAGCGAATTCTCAATTCGATCGCATTCAAATCGTAGGATGTTTTTGCCTTTCTAAACGCATTATAAATCTAAAAACGGTTATAAAATATAGTAGTCAGCATTTGAAGTGGACAAAAACCTTTAATCACAGTTGTCCTAAAACCAAAACATTACTCGTTCTAGCCTTAGGACAATTTTGATGAACTGTTTTTGACTTAAAAAGTTGACTACTGTAAATTAATCAATTTTAGCGATTTGTGTCTGACCAACAACAGTCGCTTAATCCAACGAATAAATACCAAACAAATGTGATTGGTCCGTCCTAATGTGCGGTGTGAAAAGTATCAGTCAACGTGTTACGTCAGTTATCTTCTTGGAAATATTTTAAACTTTAATAATCACTCTTACAACTTTTAATAACCAGTTAAGACACAATTCTCGGTGAACACTTGAGAAAATATTGTAATCCTCCATACTAGGTCCCTAAGCCCCTCCTATCTGTAACACAGTTGCATGCTAAAGTGCCATTCTTGTCGCTGGCGATTTTTATTTGGGTTTTCTATGGATGCTCTTTATTATCAGAGGAACGCATGACCAAATTAAAGGAGAAATATTCATTATTTTACTGAACGTGTTATATATATCTATTCCTGTGACGGACAGAAGATCTTATTTTTTCACCGGCGTTGATACTAAAACCGAATTGGGTGAGTCTTGATCAATAATATAGTAAATACAGAGGAAGATCTGTATTTTCCAACCGGCCTCCTAGTTCTAGTAGGCTATAATGGAGTGTAAGGATTTATTGTGGATGCAATGGATGTTGATCATATGATTGGTATTATACCCAGAGCGAATCATAGTTAAAATGAATTTGTATGGCCAAACGCTTTTTGGATCTGACATAATATCTCTCTGACAGGTCGGTGTATCAGCAGACATGTCATTCCCTCCTCCTCTGAACCAGATAGCCCAGTTGCCCCCTGGCATTTCCCCCACACAATTTGCTGGGTTTCCTACAGGTACGTCATGAAGATAAGTATGTTCACATGTGTTGACATTTGAGGTTGTTAATCTTTGTTTATTTTTTTCTCAGCAAGTCCCTTAATTCCAGTCCCTGTGGGAATGATGACTCCTTCTCCAGCGGTAAAGAAAAGCTAAAATGTTTTACAATGTGCTGTATATGTGTAATGTCTTCGAGACCATACCATCCAAATTCCATACTGAATCCTATGGTGCTTTACTCCTGATCATTTCAAATAATAAGCATACAAGCCTGCATTTCATACATTTCATAATCAGATGCATGGAATTGTCAGTCTGGTTGTGTTCATTTTGCTCTGTGCAGTTGAACGTTACTGTTTGTTCCTGAAATGTGCTGCAGGTTTTGGTACAAACTGCAGTGCCAGTAGTTCAGAAACTCACTAAGGACTCCATTGCCCGTAACAAGAGCCCAGATGAAGGTACAGGGCCGACCACCACAGTGTTTGTGGGAAACATCTCAGAAAAAGCCTCTGACATGTTGGTGCGGCAGTTGTTGGCGGTAAGTGTGGGGAATCTATTCACCAACTTTTATCTGTGCAGTAATGTTAAAGTTTTAAGACACAACAGCTTTAAAGTGTTACTTCGTCTCAAAATTTAAGTTCTGTCACCTTTACTTACTCTTTTATCATTCGTATGTCCACCTTTATTCTTTAACATGGAAGTAAGCCTATGGGTGAGACTTTTGATTCATTAGCCGCTATAGGGAAATAACAGGAAGAATAACAACAATCACAAAACGGTAAAACTGTTTGCACTACAAACCAGTGTGTTTATAATTAATACATTAAAAATAATATGGAAAGACACTCCAGTTTTCAATATCAAGCAGCAAAAGGAGCTGTTGTAAAAATAGCTGGATGCAGATGAGACCAGTTTCAACCCAGAGCCATAAAATTTACTAATAGTGGCGCTCACTCTTATGGAAGAAATAAGTTGGATAGAGCACATCAAATATGGTAAAATGAAGTTTGAACTTACTTGCTTGACACATAAGAACCAATGAGATTTTTAGTATGTGTGCTGATCAAATTATCTTCGTTGTTGTTTAGAATATTAATAAAAGTCATGTGGGTTTGTAACAACATGAATAAATGATGACAAAATTAAAGTTGATTAACACATGCATTGCTTGATCTGATGTTCATGGGAGTGTTTGTGCTGTTTTCTTTCTTCTGCAGAAATGTGGTTTAGTCCTCAGCTGGAAAAGAGTCCAGGGGGCTTCTGGAAAACTGCAAGGTATAAAGTAAGACTATAATAATTATCAGTGCGTAGTGTGTCAGTCTTTTGTACACCACAGTTATTAACAAAGATCTTATTGGTAAGTTCTAGCTATGCAGATTTTACATCTGTCATCTGTCCACCCTGTCTGACTCTGACCCAATGCTATGAACTTTATATATTTTTATGTCTGTTTGTATGTTTAGCGTTTGGGTTTTGTGAGTACAAAGAGCCGGAGTCCACATTGAGAGCTCTCCGACTGCTTCATGAGCTACAAGTGGGTGATAAGAAGTTACTTGTGAAGGTGGATGCTAAGACCAAAGCTCAACTGGATACCTGGAAGGCCAGTCAGAGGAGACGAAATGGGGTAAACCAAAAAAAAAAAAACTTTTATTCAGCAAGGACACATTAAATTAAATGAAATTTAAAAGCAGATTGAGCACTAAATCCGCATGTTAGAATGAAGTCTGAGGGATCATGTGACACTGAAGACTTGAGTAATGGCTGCTGACATCACAGGAATTAATTACATTTGAAAATATATTAAAACAGAAAGCAGTTATATAAATATAAATGTTCCTTACCTGGTTTATTGATTGAAAGAGCGTGTATGAGCTCTTGTTTAGAGGAGATTGCAATCAATGATATTTGTCACATACAAATATATATTCCCCTATACAGGCTCCTCAGACTGGAGAAGAGACTAAAGATGAAGAGGAGGAAGAGGTTCTGGACGAGGAGACGAAGCGGCGTGATCAGATGGTGAAAGGCGCCATAGACAGTCTAATCCGGGAATACTCAAGTGAGCTCTCAGCCTCCTCACAGGATGCTGAAGCCCATCAACGCAAGAAGCGTAAAGAGAAGAAGGAGGTATTTTTGCTTTCACCATGGTAACCATACTGACCTTGCAGCCCTGTCATAATGGCTTAACTGAAATACTGGGACATTTTCCAGAAAGTTTTACTTAAAGAAATAATTAGTCATTATTTGCTCACCCTCATGTTGTTCCAAACACATATAACTTTTTTGCTTACTTTCTCAAAAGATATCGTATAACACATGTATAATAGCATTTAAGTCATACAGTGAGGAAAAAAAAATTGATCTCGTGCTGATTTTGTACATTTGCCCACTGACAAAGAAATGATCAGTCTATCATTTTAATGGTAGGTTAATTTGAACAGTAAGAGACAAAATAATGACAAAAAAAAAAATCCAGAAAAATGCATTTCAAATAAGTTATAAATTGATCTGCATTTTAATGAATGAAATAAGTATTTGATCAATCTATCAGTCAGCAAGATTTCTGGCTCCTGTGTGTCTTTTATACAGGTAACAAGCTGAGATTAAGAGCACTCTCTTAAAGGGAGTGCTCCTAATCTCAGTTTGTTACCTGTATAAAAGACACCTGTCCACAGAAGCAATCAATTAGATTCCAAACTCTCCACCATGGCCAAAACCAAAGAGCTGTCTAAGGATGTTCAAGGATGTCAGGGATGAAATTGTAGACTTACACAAGGCTGGAATGGGCTACATGATCATCACCAAGCAGCTTGGTGAGAAGATGACAACAATTGGTGCGATTATTCGCAAATGGAAGAAACACAAAATAACTGTCAATCTCCCTCGGTCTGGGACTCCATGCAAATCTTGGGTGAGAACCTCCTTCCCTCAGCCAGGGAAGGGTTCAAATACTTATCTGTCACTCACTGTTCAAATAAACCTGACTGAATGTTAGACTGATCATTTCTTTGTCAGTGGGCAAATGTACAAAAATTTTCTTCAAAGCTCCAGTCTCTATTCATTGTAATTGTCTGAAAAATATCAACTGATAAATTATTTAAAAGTCTAATTTTGTGTTCCATGGATGAAAGGTACTTTCGAACAACATAAGAATGAATAAATAGTGACAGAATTTTCATTTTTGGTTAAAATGTTTCTTTCAAGATTATTATTTAGGAAGCTGTGGACCACTAATTCTGAACTATTATGCCCTTTTTTAATAATATAATAATAAGTAATATAAGTCTCAGGTGTCTCCAGAATGTGTCTGTGAAGTTTCAGCTCAAAATACCCCACAGATCATTTATTATATCATTTTGAAAATGCCCATTTTGAGTAGAAGCAGAAACACGCTGTTTTCATGCATGACTCTTTAAATGCAAATGAGCTGCTGCTCCCCACCCCCTTTTCCAGAATATAGCTGTGCCTTTACAGATCATACGTCAGAAACTTTTGATTATGATGTCTATCGCACTGAAATCATGCGTTTTTAAAGTCATATCAGTTTAAAATTTTAAAATCAAGGTTTTCTGAGCGCACACGTCCGAAGCACATGCACAGAAAGTTGCTGTCACTTGGCATGTAGTACTAAACTAAGTTCTTTCATGTCTTACTGCGCTTAAACTGTCAAATACACACAAGTTTATGTTAAAACACACATGAGGTACAAAAACAGTCGGTTATGTCTGTGAAGGTAAACAGCTGGGAAAGAAATTGCATGTTTATATTAGATCAGTGTGGCAGCACCGTACTATACAGTAAATAAATCAATAAATCCACTGTTATTTTGTCTCCTTGTTCTTGTTCTGTGCTCATCCGTGCAGCCAACGACAATGTTAGCATGCTTTGCTTGAACTTTCACCATGGCGTTAGAACTGGTACACTGTTTTCGCTTGCGAAAAACAAAATGACAGCGCCATGGGTGGAAATGTGCATTAAGGGATGGAAATATTATAATAAGATCCTCTAACCACGTCACAGGGAGCGAAATCTGATGTGCTGGTTTTTGCAAATGCTTGCAGAAAAAGGCTCAACAAAACAAAGTTACTGGGTTGTCTTTTTTTCATGTTTTCTGGGTTGGTAGATGCACTGGGGACCTGATTATAACACTTAAACGTGGAAAAAGTCAGATTTTCATGATAGTCACCTTTAAAAAAAAAAGAATCTATTTGCTCATATGGTCTAATCTATTCAACTTTATTTCCCCCCCCCCCCCCCAGGATGATATAAATGCAATGGAGCTGGAAGATGACAAGCGAGACCTGATTTCCAGAGAGATTAGCAAATTCAGAGACACGCACAAGGTAACACACTACTTTTTGCTTTTCTCTCTCTCTCCTTTTCTTAGCCTAGTCTGTGGACTGAAGACGGCCACATCTAGAGTACTCTAAACCCACGTTATTATAACTGAAACTACACCTAAGTAGAGTAAATTCACACAAATGAACTCTGTAGGAATTTAATATATCCTGCCCATTTTAGACAGCTGCACAGAACAATTTATTATTCTAAGAAACATCATTATTCACATTTATTACGAATAAGAACTCTTTTGTTGTGTTTTTTTAATCTTGCAGCATCTAACAAAATAGATGCTTAGAAATTTGTCAGATTACAACTTTACAAGCTGTTCTCTGAAAGAATGATTATAGATTGATTAAGAGATGGCAACAATGGCAGCAGTTGGGCAGGACCAGTTCAGGCTAGATTTACCACACACAAAAAAGTGCATGAACGAACTGTAAACCTCCCTCTAAAGCTAATCTGTTCATTAAACCCCACCATTACGGTAGAGGTCATATGGTGACTAAAGCAAGATGAATCTCAGAGCTTTGGAAAAAACTTGCTGGAATTGAGGATGTAAGTATGAGCTTCCTTTTCTATTCTTCATATTTTGGGCGCCCCCTTCTGGAGGATCCACAAAGGCGCAACTGGCTCTGGGTCTCGGATACTGTAGTGTTAAAAAGACCCACTGAAATCTAACACACTTTGATGTATTGACCTCAGGAGACAAACTGTAATCCTGAGTGTGTGCGATCAGCGATGGTTGCTCAGTAAACCATATTTTTGGATGGTGTTGTGTGGGCAGAGCTCAGTGAACCTTTGTGAGTCCTCTGTGTAAAAGCGTGGTTTTGGTGAGAAATGCAGTACTGAATAACCACTGCAGTATTTTTCACTGCAGTCTGAGGGGGGCGCCCTTTCACAGCACGCACAAAGCTGAAGATTCCTCAGGTAAGAAGTCATATTTCTTTCATGTCCCATTTCCTTTTTCTTTCCGTTTCTGTCTGTTTTTCTTTCTGTTGTTACATTACATTTGATACAATAATGCGTTACATCTGTGATGTATTATCCAATTTTATTGGCCTGTATATGTGTATTTAAGAAATCCTCAAATTTTCCTTGATATGTTGAGATTCAAGCTAATTGCATGATGGAAAACAGACTGATTAAAAAGGTCTCTAATCATTTAACAATGTAAAATGATGGCAAACCTATAACTTAAGGGGACAGAAGTAAAAATTGTCTGTGCGAGGTCAGTTCAAGGGTAGAAAATGGGCATGCATAGACTATTTAAATTAAGAGATATAAAAATAATAAAATAAAAGCTACTATCTGAACCAGCTGTCTTTGTTTATTAAGAGGTAAGTTCACCAAAATTAAACTTTGCATAATAGACTTTTGGCTCATTAAAATTCAGCGACGGCAAAGTCAGTCCCACACAATTTCACTTCTTTTGTGCGCATCTTTTATTCCTTATTTTCTCTCTGTTTCTTTTAGCATTTCTTCTCTTTTGTAACCGCTCACCATTCAGAGCAGAGAGTTGCTGTTCCCATCAATCATTCAGTAAAGCAGACAATATCGCTTCTGTTGCTGTAGCTATTTGAAACTTTCAGTTTTGCAGTAGCCTCTCTGTCTTTGGATGGTCAGCAACTGTATTTATATTTGTTAATATTTGTTGGGCGACTGAGGCCTGGGGAACAACAGAAGACGACAGTTGGGTGAGATTCCACCTCTCTGATTTCATTCATTTTGCCAAAGTGAATGTATTTGGATGATACAGTGTATTACAGATCTCTGCAAAACCGATTTAAAAATAAATCCGTAATTGGAAATAATGAACTTTAAAATTTGATGGTGAATTGTGAGAGAAATACACAGGGTTTGTTTGGAGTGAGGATGTACAGGGTCAATACTAACATACAGTGTAGTATCAGTCAATTTGGTACCAGAGGACTTTCTGACTGACAGGTGCGTATTTCTGTGACTTGGACAAAATGGCCGTCTTGAAGAGGTATTCATGTAAAGGTTCTTAAAAATTTGTTTTTAAGGATTGTGTAAAAACATATTTGAAGTGTAAATGCACCACATAGATTTGTTGCTGTGCATTATGTTATTAATATTAATCAAACACTGCTGTTTACTCCAGTAATTAGGCTAAAAATGCTATTTTCCTTAGTTTTAGTTTTGTTAATATTTATGTTAACATTTTTACTGTATATACAGTTGAGGTCAAAAGTTTACATTCACCTTGCAGAATCTGCAAAATGGTAATTATTTTACCAAAATAAGTGGGATCATACAAAATTCATGTTATTTTTTATTTATTTAGCACTGACCTGAATAAGATATTTTGCATAAATTATGTTTACATATAGTCCATAAGAGAAAAGTTTTGTTTAAATGTTTACGTATGCTTGGTTCTTAATGCTGTGTTGTTACCTGAATCATCCACAGCTGTGTGTTTTTGTTTAGTGATAGTTGTTCATGAGTCCATTGTTTGTCCTGAACAGTTAAACTGCCTGCTGTTCTTCAGTAAAATCCTTCAGGTCCCACAAATTCTTTAGTTTTTTTTTGAATCCTTACCAACAATGACTATATGATTTTGAAATCCATTTTTTCACACTGAGGACAACTGAGACTCGAACACGATACATTAACTTGGGGGCGTGGGGGGTCATTGTTGGAGAGGCAACTATCACTAGAAAACAAAAACAAAACTGTGGATCATTCGACAACACAGTATTAAGAATTAAGTGTATGTAAACTTTTGAACAGGGTCATTTTTATAAATTAAACTATCATTTTCTTTTGTTGACTATATGTAAACGTCTTTTATGTGAAATGTCTTCTTCAGGTCAGTACTAAATAAAAAATTACATGCATTTTGTATAATCCCTCATTTTTTGGTAAAATAATTAACATTTCACAGATTCCGCAAGGTGTATTTAAACTTTTGACTTCAACTGTATATATTTCACAGCAATCCTGGTAGAGAGGCCCCATTAAAATTATTACTTGCTTTATTTTAAATATTTCAGATGTTTTAAGTGGACCGTAATCATGTGTGATGAATTATATTATTACTCAAATTTTTTTTTTTTTCACGGTTTCTCCAAAATCATGTGTAGAAGGATGAAACTTTATATGGGAGAGGAATACTGTGTGTGCATCTGTTGGAGTGTAAGTGTTGAAATCATGAGATTTTCATCATACTGAGACACTGGCTTCATTATTTAAACCTCTTTCTGTTTCCAGGGAGATTCTGGAACTTTGCCCTTGTTCTATATGTGTGTTCTCACACTTATTTGAACTAATATCTCTCTTTCCCCACCGGAACCCTGCAGAAACTAGAGGAGGAGAAGGAGAGAGAGCGGCAGCAGATTGAGAAAGAGAGGAGAGAAAGAGACAAAGAGAGAGAGCGAGAGAAAGAGCGACGCGATCGGGAGAGAGAGAAGGAGCGGGAGAGAGAGAGACAGAAGGAGAGAGAAAAGGAACGAGAGAGAGAGCGAGACCGCGAACGCGAAAGAACGAAGGAGAAAGAGCGGGAGAAAGAGAGAAGTCGTGATCGCAGTAAAGACAGAAGCAGATCCAGGTGTGTATGAATGTAGAATCTTTACAAACATCTGTTTTTCTTTTTGCCTGACCTTTGACGGAAATATAGCATAATAAAGTTGTGCAAGATTTCATTTATTATATTATTTTAAAATTATTTTCCATTTCACTTGAAAATAAATCACATTACCTACTTATAGGGTTAGTTCAACCGAAAATAAAAATTGTGTCATTAATTACTCACCCTCGTCATTCTAAACCTGTAAGACCTTCATCTTTGGAAAACAAATTAAGATATTTTTGATGAAATCCTCTGACCCTCCATAGACAGCAAGGGTCCTACCACGTTCAAGGTCCAGAAAGGTACCAAGAACATAAAAAAGCGTATAAAATACAGAAAAAAGCTGTTGATAGGTTTACTTTTAGTGAGCTTGAGACTTTTTAGAACATTTCTAGAACCACCTAAAAGGTTCAGCTAGAATCTTTGTCTCTGTATCCTTTGTAAGTGTTGTTTAGGTTCTGTAAGAAGTGTAATTGCTAGTTTCTAATGTACAGAATAAATGTTGTGTGTGTGGGTGCATTGTGTTTTGAAGGGAAAAGAGTCGAGAAGAGAAGAAAAGAGAGCGCGAGGAAGATGAGGAGGAGGCGTATGAACGACGGAAGCTGGAGAGGAAGCTACGTGAGAAGGAGGCAGCCTATCAGGAGGTTTGGAATCTAAAATGTATTGTTTTGGATCATTGTAATGGAACATCATGCAAAAACATGATTTCCTTGCTCTTTGCACATTAACCCTCAAAAACCGAGACAGCCGCCCACAGCTAAAAATAACCATTGATCTTAAATGTTTAATAACTTTTGAACCGCTAATCCAATTTGAATGCTTTAAAAAGTCTCGTAATGCATACAGTCTTATTTGGATATTTTTTTCTGTTGCATTCAGTATGTTTCTCTCTCATTTTTTTGTGTAGTTTGTGAATAATTTGGACTGTTTGAATTTTTGTTGTGCAATTGTTTTCACTACTTCCTACACTGTTTGTGTTTATCGTTCATACTCAGATTAAGAATATATTTATCTAAAAAAGTAACTTTTTTACTGTGCTTTGTTATTATATAACACTGTTTCTACTATGGCCTTACTCCTGAAACGTTTTTGGACACATCTATATAGTCAATAAACTAAATGGGCCTGTTTTTCACTGAAAAGCGCCTATATTAATATTGTAATAAATGGAAATATGTAGACACAGTTTTATTTGGAAGTGTAAAACGCCTAAATACAAATTTCTAAAGGAAAAAAAAAAAAAAACTTAAGGAAAATTGAGACTTTAAATTAGCTAGACATAAAGTTCAAGTTCTTCTGTTTATAATGATATATGGCACTTGATGCTGACTGCTATAATAGGTCTGAAAAACAAAGAAAAGTACAAGTGCGTCAGGTGCCAAAACTGTTCTAGGGGTTTAAGGGTTAAACGGTTAGTTCACCCAAAAATGTCCTTACTATCTTTCTGGACCTTGACTGTAGTATTTCCATTGCTGTCTATGCAAGGTCAGAAAGCTCTCAGATTTAATCTAAAATGTCTTATTTTGTGCTTTGAAAATGAATGAAGGTCTTATGGGTTTGCAACGACACGAGGGTGAATAATTAATGACAGAATTTCATTTTTGGGTGAACTATTCCTTTAAAAATGTTATCTACTCTAAATGGTCAAGTTAAACTAATATATGAGGTTTTTGATCCATAAAAGTACAAAAAACTGGTGAGCAAAAGTCTGTGGTGTTCCAGAGCAGTGCTTCTGTCTCTGGAGCTCTGTAGTGTCCTGCTTGTAGATCATCTGCCCTCCTTTATTCTCAAATGCAGGACAAACAGATTTGTGCTTGTAACCGAACACAGTAGGATACTATGATTTGTTTTTACAGCGCCTAAAGAACTGGGAGATCAGAGAGAGGAAAAAAGCAAGAGACTACAGTAAAGAAACTGAGAGAGAAGAGGAAAGGCACAGAGAGATGGTGAGAATAAATTAGTGCTTTTAAACACATGATATAGGTAAAGCTTCAAGCATTCATACTGGCACTTTTGGTCAATTTGATGCATTTCTGACCCCAAACCTTTAAATGGTAGTTTACATGTACACTACCGTTCAAAAGTTTGGGATCAGTAAGATTTTTACAAATATTTTTAAAGAATTCTCTTATTCTCATCAAGGCTGAATTTACTTGATCAGAATTACAGAAAAAAACTGTAATATTGTGAAGTATTATTACAGTTTAAAAATTGTTTTCTAAAATTTAAATCTATAATTTATTCCTCTGTGCAAAGCTTTTTTTTCATCAGCCATTACTCCAGTCTTCAGTGTCACATGATACTTCAGAAATCATTCTAAAATGCTGATTTATTACTTTTATCATCAATGTTGGAAACAGTTGTGCTGCTTAATATTTTTGGAACCTGTGTTTTTTTTAATGAATAAACAGAAGAGTTTATTTAAAATAGAAATCTTTTCTAACAAGTCTTTGCTATCACATTTTTTATTTAATAAATCCTTGATAAATAAATTAAATTTGAATTAAATATTAAGAATAATTTACTGACCGCAAACTTATAAATGGTAGTTTATATTGTTACAAAAGATTTCTATTTTAAATAAATGCTGTTCTTTTTAACTTATTAAAGAATAAAAGTATCGCAGGTTCCAACAAAATATTAAATCAGCATATTAGAATGATTTCTGAAGGATGATGTGACACTGATGACTGGAGCAATGATGCTGAAAATTCAGCTTTGCATCACAGGAATAAATTACATTTTATTATATATTCACATAGAAAACTGTTATTTTACATTCAAATAATATTTCACAATATTACTGTTTTTTTCTGGATTAAATTCAGCCTTGATGAGCATAATAAACTTCTTAAAAAAGCAAAAAACATTTAACTGATCCAAAACTTTTGAACAGCAGTGTATTTTTTACTAAAATATATTTTCCATCTTTTTGTCTCATCTTTTTTGTCATATTTTTGAGTCATAGCACAAGGAAGGAAATTAGTCTAATGACAAACTCTGTAGGAAACTTAATATCCACAAAATCATCAATATATGTCTTGGCCCTAATTGGTTCCAAGAGAAAATTATGCAAATAAAACTCTTTTTTTTCGGCAGACTAAAGAAGCCAAACGCCTGAAAGAGTTCTTGGAGGATTATGATGATGACAGAGATGATCCCAAATACTACAGGTACAAACCCATAGAAATGATGCAAATGCTAACAAGTTAATTGAATAACAGTAATGGAGTCGTTTCCACTTTTAACATTTTTCAATTAGTACCCATAGTTGGAGAAAAAACTATATATTCTGTTCTTGTGTCCAAATACATATCTCACCCTGTCTATAATTCTTGTCTTGCTCTCTCTTTTTTCTCCTAGGGGTAGTGCGTTGCAGAAGCGGTTGAGAGACAGAGAGAAAGAGCTGGAATTAGATGAGAGGGACCGAAAAAGAGAGAAAGATGAGTTGGAGGAGATCAGACAGAGACTCCTAGCAGAAGGACACCCAGACCCTGATGCTGAACTTCAGAGGGTGCGTATGTGTGTGCGTTTCTATGTCTGCATTCATCTGTGCCTGTGTGTCTAACTTTGTTTTTTTGGCCTTAAAGATAGAGCAGGAGGCCGAGAAACAGCGGCAGCCTCCTCTAAAGGAAGAGCAGAGCGAAGAGGTGCTGCACGTCTCCTGTGAGGAGCATCAGAGAAAAGGAAGCGCGGAGCAGGAGGCGTACTCCTCAGACAATAACATCACAGACCGAGAGGAAGACGAAGAGGAGGAGGATGATGACCGAGAGGTCAAGCCATGCTTGAAGCCCACACTCAGACCCGTTCCCACAGCGCCCTCTATCTCTTCAGCCAGTGGCAATGCCACACCCCTCTCACCTGGCAGCGAATCACCACACGGCGTCACGACGCATGAAAATTCTACACATGAGGCCCCACCCACAGAAGAGCTCAGGCCTAAAATAGGCCTCAGTCTCAAACTAGGTCTGTGTGTTACTTAAAGGGTTGATGAAAATGAAAATTAGACCATTATTCACTCACCCTCAAGGCATCCTTGGTGAATATGACCTTTTTCTTTCAGTAGAAAGCATTAAAAAAATTTCTGGCTTTTCCAAGCTTTATAATGGCAGTGGATGGGTGTTTTTCTTCAACAGTCCAAAACAAGTCCAATAAAGTGCATTCATCCATAATAAAAAGTGCCTCACACGGCTTCAGGGGGTGAATAAAGGCCTCCTGTAGCGAATCGATGTGGTTTTGTAAGAAAAATATCCATATTTAAAACTTAATAATCACTTTTCTCTAGCTTGTGCCAACTGTCGTACACAGAAGTGAGTCTCGCGAAAAACCAATGTTTGTTTACAGTAGCAAAGAAAGCCAAGTTTTCTTACTTTAGCAAAGGAAAACCAGTTGGCACAAGCTAGAAAAAAAATAGTGGTTATTACATTTTAAATATGTATATTTACTTATTAAAACACATCGATTCTCCTTTATTCACCCCCTGGAACCATGTGAGGCACTTTTTATTATGTATAGACGCACTTTATTGGAGTTGTTTTGGACTGTTGAAAAGAAACACCCATCCACTGCCATTATAAAGCTTGGAAAAGCCAGAACAATTTTAATATAACTCTGGTTGCATTCATCTAAAATAAGGAAGTCATACACACCTAGGATGCCTTGAGGATGAGTAAATAATGGGCCAATTTAATTTTTTGGTGAACTAACCCTTTGTAAGGAACTGATGTGCATTCAATTTAGATTTAGTGAGACTTTTCCTATATAGGAATAGGAATATAGTCATTTTCTTTTGCTTTACATCAAATGGCTTCAAACTGCTTTTTGTCTCTCAGGTGCTGCAGGCAGTCCTAAATTGCCCCAGGCAGGAAGACGAAAGGCTCTTGCTACGGTGGACAGCGTCTTTAATAAGTTTGATGAGGAGGAGGCGGAGGAAGCACCCAAAAAGAGGAAGCTGGTACCTCTTGACTACAGTGAGGATGAGAGGGGAGGCCTTAGTCTAGATGGAGCAGAGGTCACAGGGTCACGGCCTGGTGTAAACACAGAAGAGAAACGAAAACATATCAAGAGTCTAATTGAGAAAATCCCCACAGTCAAACAAGAGCTGTTTAATTATCCACTGGACTGGAATATGGTGGACACGGTGAGAGAGAAACTATTAGTGTGACTGCTTTAAATGGTTGTTTATTTGTATATTGTGGCTTGTAATTGCTCAGCATAGATATTGAACAGTTTATGTAAAAGATGACTCTTTTGCCCACACAGACATTGATGGACAGGAGGATCCGCCCATGGATCAATAAGAAAATCATAGAATATATTGGAGAAGAGGAAGCCACACTAGTCGACTTTGTCTGTTCAAAGGTGTGTGTTTGTGTTTGTATCTTGTTGGGAATATTGCCTGTTTTTCTTTTTCTGTATTAATGTGTTTTGTCTTTTGTTGCAGGTCATGGCTCACAGCACGCCAGAGGGAATTCTGGATGATGTTGCCATGGTAAATAGCACATTTAAAAGTGGTTTGATATTTGCACATAAATTTCATTTGGTGAATCTCACAAAACCTGTCATGTCAGTATGATATTTTACCCTTTTCTATTATATTGTATTGTAGTAGAATCAAATATTTAGAATATATTGTAAAAGTAAAATTGTATATTTCTTTTCATGATAATTAAAGGATTAGTTCACTTCCAGAATAAAAATGTCCTGATAATTTACTCACCCTTATGTCATTCAAGATGTAGTTTCTTCAGTCACAAAGGTTTATGAGGAAAACATTTCAGGATTTTTCTCCATATAGTGGTCTTCAATGGGGATCAGCGGGTTCAGTCCAAATAGCAGTTTTAAAATGCAGCTTCAAAGAACTCTACACAATCCTAGCCAAGGAATAAGAGTCTAGTCTATCCAAACTATCAGTCATTTTCTAAAAAAAAAAAAAAAGATATACTTTTTAACCACAAATGCTTGTCTGAGGACTAGCTTGACTTCATGCCTTATGTAATCACGTGGAAAAGGTCATGTGTGACGTAGGTGGAAGTACAGGCTTTACAGACAGTGTTTACAAAGGGAACGTGCAAAGAAAGTCAAACGCCCTTTACAAAAAAAAACTACAATGTCAGATGATTTTGAAGTTGGTGGAGAAAAAAGATGGAGTTTTTCGATCTACCCTACCTTTTTGAACCGAAGTACACAGACAAAGTACTAATTGCACGTGACCTTTCCAACGTGATTGCGTAATGAGTGAAGTCATAGACAGGCATCGCAGGGCTAGTGCAAGATGAGCAGGGTTCCTATGGGTCATGGAATTTCTGGAATATCATGTAATTTTGAAAGGTCTATTCCAGACATTGAAAGTCAGGGAATTTTACATTTTTTGGTCCAAATCATGGAATATCAGGGATTTTTGTTTTTTGCTTTAAATTTTAGTTTCCATTTATCAAAATGTAATGTCTACACTGTGTTTTTTTTTTATAGTGTTGTTTAACGCTATTGTTATGGTTAGGTTATTTTTTAGCACCATTTTATTCCCTTCCCGCTCGTCAACTGGCAATCAGGAAAATATGCCAGGAAAATTTAAATTTCAAGACCTTTGGCTACTAAACGTGCCAAAGACGTGGGTGTTCAAAGTAAATGATAGAAAAGAAAAAACTAAATGTAAAGAAATAAAACGAGCATTTAACCCCTGAAAGCATAAAAACCATAAATTAATTTCAGTAGAAATAATACAGAAAAATATCAAAGTGCATTTAATAGGTTAAAATCTGGAACGTTTTGCTTTTTAGTCAGTGGAAGTTGGGGAATTTGACATTTGACTTAGAGTGGGAACCCTGGGTGAGAATTTGTGGTTTAAAAAAAAAAAAAAAAGAAAAAATTATTTTATTGTTTTTTTTTAAATGACCGTTTCGCTAGACAAGACCCTTATTCCTCGGCTTGGATCATGTAGAACCCTTTAAAGCTGCACTGAAACTGCAATTTAAACCTTCAAACCTTGAAGTCCACTATATGGAGAAAAATCCTGGAATGTTTTCGTAAAAACCTTAATTTCTTTGCGACTGAAGAAAGAAAGACATAAACATCTTGGATCATATGGGAGTAAGTAAATTATCAGGATTTTTTTTTTATTAATTTTTTTATTATTCAGTCATTTTTTTAAATAAGCACTTTTTGTGAAAACATTTTTTCCTACTTTTAATTTTGGGGTAATTTATGACCTGGAGCTGGTTTGAGAGATTTACCTCTTTACTGTGTGGATAATCATGGCTGTGTTTCTTCCAGGTACTGGATGAGGAAGCAGAAGTGTTTATAGTGAAAATGTGGAGACTTCTGATCTACGAAACAGAGGCTAAGAAAATCGGCCTGGTGAAATAACATGAACTGTGAGTGATAGAAACAAGCAGGAGAGAGGGTGAAGTGAATCTGGCTTCGCTTTCTTGCTTTTAGAGCCTTTAAATTAAAGTATGGTGGATGAACACCACAGACTGATGCACTTCAACTCTTCCTATATACTCCAGAGGATTAACTGCACAGCTACTGGTGCGAATGAGTGTGTGAACCTGTGTGATGGAAAGAGAGTGTGTGTGTGTGTTTGTGTATAATAGGCATGTGCCAGTTGGTCTGACTGCATTGCCAAAACCGTGAAAAAGTCGAAAGCTTCTTTCATGCCCAGCTTAAATGGGGAGTCTAGTTTGACTGGCTGTTTTCCATTTGATTTGGTTGTAGAGTTTATTTAATTATTTCAGTCTCAAATTTTTAGCACAACCAATTTAAATCAGCTTACATTGTTTCCTTTTATTATTTGAGTGAACTCGGTTGGGATTTACTGTTTACTTGCCTCATTACAGGAAAGAATGATTGTTTCTAGTGTGCTGTATTATTATACAAAAACCAATATTTGAATAAGGATTAAATGTCTCACTGTAAACAAGCTAAATGAAGCCATACCTGTGGAGATAATGGGATTTTCTCCAGGTTTGTCTGGTTTTGCAGCGGTGGTTTTGAATGTGGTGTATTTTGCACATACCAGCCCATCAGAAGGTTTGTTTCCATGGTGATTGATTTGACTTTGAAATATTAAAATGTCTGATTTTCTAAACTAGCACCAGTTCTGTTGCTACTTTAATCTTTTTTTACTTTTATAGTTCTCAGATCTAAACCAAACTGACCAAAGAAAGTTGCCGAAAACAAGTAGCACTATATAATGTGTTTTTTGTAAGTTGACAGCTGATGATTAACAGATCAGGACTTCTTATTTATTCACCAATGAATTAGGGAGACCAGGGTGAGTTGTCACAGGGTTAACTGGATTTTGAGTCTTTTGGACTTTGTCTTCTAATTTTGTTCTCTGGACAAAGAATTTTTCATAAATGGCATGTTTGTTTTATACAATTTACAAATTGTAACATGTATATAGTTATTTTGACCAGCAGAAACTGTTTAAATCTTGAAGTTCCATTAATTCTGCCCTTCATACAGTTGAAGTCAAAAGTTTACATACACCTTGCAGAATCTGCAAATGTTTATTTTACCAAAATAAGAGGGATCATACGAAACGTTAATGTTTTATTTAGTACTGATTTGAATAAGATACTTCACATAAAAGATGTTTACATATACTGTAGTCCACAAGAGAAAATAATAGTTGAATTTATAAAAATGACCCCGTTCAAAAGTTTACATACACTTGATTCTTAATACTGTGTTGTTATCTGAATGATCCACAGCCGTTTTTTTTTTATTAGTGATAGTTGTTCATGAGTCCCTTCTTGCTGTTCTTCAGAAAAATCTTTTAGGTCCCACAAATTCTTTAGGTTTTTATCGTTTTTATGTATTTAAACCCTTTCTAACAATGACTGTATGATTTTGAGATCCATCTTTTAACACTGAGGACAACTGAGGGACTCATATGCAACTATTACAGAGGGTTTAAACACTCACTGATGCTTCAGAAGGAAAAACAATGCATTAAGAGCCAGGGGTGTAATTTTTTTAACAGAATGGTGTGTACAATTTTCTTATTTTGCCTAAATATCAAATTTTTTCCCTTTAGTACTGCCCTTCAGAAGCTACAGAAGATATTTACCCGTTTTCCAGAAGAGAAAATAAGTTAAATTTACCCTGATCTTCAAATTCAAAAAGTTTTTACCCCCTGGCTCTTAATGCATTGTTTTTCCTTTTAAAGCATCAGTGAGCATTTGAATCTAATGTAATAGTTGCATATGAGTCTCTCAGTTGTCCTCAGTGTGAAAAGATGGATCTCAAAATCATACAGTCATTGTTGGAAAGGGTTCAAATACACAAAAATGTTGAACCAAAGAATTTATAAGACCTGAAGGATTTTTCTGACGAACAGTGGGCTGTTTAACAAAACAAACAAACAAACAAAAAAAAAAAAACAGCTGTGAATATTCAGGTAACAACAAAGTATTATGTATCAAGTCTATGGATGGGGTCATTTCTATAAATTAACTATTATTTTTTCTTATGGACTCCATGTAAACATCTATTATGTTAACTTAATGTTAATCTTATTCAGGTCAGTACTAAAAAAAAATAACAGGCATTTTGTATGATACCTCTTATTCTGGTAAAATTAACATTTAGCAGATTCTGCAAGCTGTATGTAAACTTTTGACTTTTGATATATATATATATATATATTTTTTTTTTTTGTCTAAACTTTGCTTAAAAGACATTAAACTGCAGCTATATAATAGAGTCATAGTAGGTTCCCATTGTGACAAAAAAAAAAGCGTGTCAGTTTAAATTCCCTAGATAACGGTAGAAATGTTCAGCTCATTTGTAAGCCATCAAAACATCGATGCTGTCTAAATTGCAATTCTAGTAAAATTTCTAAGGGTGGCGCAATTACTCAGGGATGCCGGTGGGCGCCTCTCCTCGAACAACTATAAGCACTAAACGTTGAGTGACTAATGCTAATTGAGAAAGGCTCTATTCAGTGTTTTTATTTAGCACATACATTCTTCCTGTGAAAAAGGCCTGTGATGTAAGAATCAACTTGGACTTGATGGAAACAGTTTCTTGCCGTGAGCTGTACCAATAACTCCAGGTGAGTGAACAAATCTTTTCACAGCCACGGTGTGAATTACATGCTGTTGTAATGAAGTTTAATTTGGAGCTTCGCAACAATTGCATGTGAAAACTGAAACAGATATTTTACATGTTTATATAATTTTATTTTCACAGTTGTCAAAAAGTAATCACAAAAGTTTAAAGCGCAAGATAGAGCCCATATATTCACCTCTCGCGTTCGCCTGAGGTAAACACAGTAATAAGGATACGTTACTTGAGATGCTAAATTACGTGTTTTGTCGCTGTTTATAAACACTATTGTTTTCTTTAAAAACTGTCCATAACCGATGTTTAGGTTACTGTATCACTGACGTTCAATTTCAATTTGCGTTGCGCCAGAAAAACCTCAAAAAAGTATTAATAAAAATGTCAGGAAACATTATATGCTATATAAGTCATTTAAAAAAGGACCACCTTCTTTATATCCCCTTTTTTCTTAAGTTGAGCAAGTTGTTAAAAACGAGGTTGGAAATAGCAGGAAACACCAGGCTACATATCTTAATAAAGGATTGGGGTTACAGAGAAGGAGAGAGAGAGAGACAGAGACAGAGAGAGAGAGGTGCACAGGGAGGAGGGAGACCTGTTACTGCTGTGCCAACTGCGCGCTTTCACTGCGCAAAAGCGCACAGAAATGTTTTCTGCTCGAATCAAGATATCATTCTCTTGATTCCTTTCTTTTAAAAAGCTTTTCTTTCTTAAGACAAAATGCATTCGTTTTGCTCTCTTAGCATGTTTTTAGTCTTTACGAAGTCAATTAGTATCCTCTTTTGACATAAGAGGATCCTGCGTCTCCATGCGATTTTCCTACAACCCGCCGTTTAACGCCATTTAAATGTTTTGAGACTAGGACTGTGAGGATGTGGACGCTACCGAGGACCCGGTTCGCGCACTGTAACGGCTCGTCGAGCAGCGACGAGAAAGAAATCGCCGTAAACATCGGCGGCGTGCGGCTGGTGCTGTGCGGGGACATTCTGAACCGCTATCCGGACAGCAGGCTCGCCGAACTTGTGAACTGCTCAACTCGGAGTTTTGATGTCATTTCCTCGCTCTGCGATGATTACGACCCTGGGAAGCGAGAATTCTACTTCGACAGAGACCCTGACTCGTTTAAATGCATCGTAGAGGTGTATTACTTTGGAGAGGTCCACATGAAGCGCGGGATCTGCCCTATTTGTTTTATCAAAGAGATGGAGTTTTGGAAGATTGACTTAAGCTACTTGGACGAATGCTGCAAGAGTAACTTGACTGAGAAGGAGGAAGAGTTGGCAGAGATTGCAGACAAGGTGAAACTGATCCTGGATGATCTAGACGGTGACCCTAATGTGAGCCGCACTGAAAGGTGGCAGAAGTTTCTTTGGAAACTCATGGAGAAACCAGAGTCCTCGCTCCCCGCTCGCGTAATTGCTGTTGTGTCCTTTTTGTTCATTCTAGTGTCATCTGTGGTTATGTGTCTAGGGACTATACCCGACCTCCAAGTGGAGGATTCCGAAGGGAACCGCGTTGAGCACCCGACACTGGATGCTATCGAGACGGCGTGCATCGTCTGGTTCACGGTGGAGTACGTGCTGCGCCTCGCATCGTCCCCAAATAAGGTGCGCTTCGCGCTCTCCTTCATGAACATGGTAGACTTTTTAGCCATCCTGCCGTTTTACGTGGTGCTGGTTCTCACGTACCTCGGCACGGCCATGATGGAGCTAGCCAACGTGCAGCAGGCGGTGCAGGCGCTCCGCATCATGCGCATTGCGCGGATCTTCAAGCTTGCGCGCCATTCTTCTGGCCTGCAGACACTCACGTACGCGCTCAAACGCAGCTTCAAGGAGCTGGGACTGCTCCTCATGTACATGGGAGTGGGCATCTTCGTGTTCTCCGCGCTCGGGTACACCATGGAGCAGAGCCACCCGGAGACGCTGTTCAGAAGCATCCCGCAGTCCTTCTGGTGGGCCATCATCACTATGACCACCGTCGGCTACGGGGACATCTACCCTAAAACCACCTTAGGCCGGTGCAACGCGGCCATCAGCTTTCTATGCGGGGTGATCGCCATAGCGCTGCCCATCCACCCCATCATCAACAATTTCGTCATTTATTACAACAAGCAGAAGGTGCTTGAAACCGCCGCCAAGCACGAGTTGGAACTCATGGAGCTGCGCGCTTTCGAACTCGAAATGAGAAGCTCCTCGCGCAGGTCTGACGCGCCCGGGAACGCGTGGGAAGGTGCCATGCGCGCGTCGCGTAGCGATACATACATCCCGCTCCTTTCGGGAGCGCACAGAACTGAGAAGGAGCCTGTAAAGAAGAAAAGCCTGACTTAGGGCAAAAAGTGAAAGAAACTTAAGAAAAGCACTTTAAGTTTCACGAGAGCTTGTGTTATTATGGTCATTGTGCGCTATAAACTGCTGTGCTACAGTGTGACCGTCAAGCTGCTTGTGGTGTTTTCACTGGACATCAAAAATCAGTTCCATTTCAAAAGTGTTATTTTGTCTCAATCAAATAAAGTGCATGTCAAACTTCACTCGTATACGTGTGTATTAGATAATTATGGCGCAACCAAATGTTTACATCAACATCATCAGAATCATATTTCACAAACGCACACATACAATGAGCAACAGGTGTGAAATCAGTATCATACATGGCCATTATCTGTTATCCAAGCTGTAAGTGTAAAAATATGAAGGATTAACAGGACACAAACCGAATTTGAGGTAAGAAATTACTTTTTTTTTTCTTTTCTATTCTTTTCTTTGGTTTATGATCATGTTTAACGGATGGTAAATGATTAAAATGATATTGTGGATTGGCAGCTTGTTTTGTTTAATTTAATTTGAAGGTGAAATTGTGATGAGGGTCGCATACAAATTCATAAGCAAAATTATTATTATAATTACTACTTATTACTTATTTTATTTTGTGTTACCACTCTTTACAGTACTGGGGTAGATTTAAAAAATATTAAACCTTACTTAAAAATATTGAATATGAATATCTTATATAATGTGTGACCCTGGACCACAAAACCAGTCACAAGCAGCATAGGTATATTTGTAGCAATAGCCAAAAATACATTGTATGGGTCAAAATTATCTATATGCCAAAAATCATTAGGATATTAAGTAAAGATCATGCTCCATAAATATATTTTGTAAATTTTCTACCATAAATATATCAAAACGTAATTTTTTATTAGTAATATGCATTGCTAAGAACTTATTTAGGATCACTTGTAAAGGCGATTTTCTTAATATTTTGATATTTTTGCCTTGAATTTGAGATTTTCAAATAATTGTATCTTGGCCAAATATTATCATATTCTAATGAACCATACATCAATGGAAAGCTAATTTATGATTTATAAATCTTAATTTTTTTTTGGCCAGCATGTCCCTTGTCACTGGTTTTGTGGTCCAGGAACACATACATATATATATATATATATATATATATATATATATATATATATTTTTTTCCTCATATGCAGATTTTATTGGTTGCTAGGAAGCAGCTGTCTAATGACAAACACCAACTGTCTGTCTATTTTTATAATACTGGTGTGTCTTTTTTCATTCTCAGTATTATAAGGACTTACAAGCATGTAGACATGAGAGAGGTATTTTCAGACAGTCTTTTCTGGAAGGAAGAGTGTTCAACTTAGATGTCGATGGAGCTACAGGTGAGTCTTGCCTTTTAAGCAGTCCATCCTCAAACTAAATAATTTACACAGTCTATAACTTTCTCATTTCATGCTCTTCCTCTCTATCTCTGTCTCCTAACCTCTTCACACTGATCCAATAACAAGTGGTACAGTTGTAAATGGGGTCCAAAACAATTTGTAATTATTTGCAACACATTTAGAGGTATGATAACTATAGTGTTGTCCTCAAGTACACTATATGCTCAAGTTTGTTTAAAAGCACACTGCTCCTGTGTAAGCGGTCAGCACAACAGGTGTCTGAAAATTGAGCTGAGATCCTGAAATGTTGTTTTTTCACCTTTTTGTTGTAAATCTTGAGAGAGTTTTATTTTCATTCTTATGTAGTCGTTTCCTGATGTCCAATTCCTGACTCAACATTCCACCACAGAGATAAAAACAAATGAGTCACAGAATCCACCCAAACATGCCGGAATTCAGCGAAGAGCCACTGGAGGCTAAGAATAGGACCTCCAGCATGATGTGGGCTGGTGTCAGTCATGAGAACTGATACTGAGCGTTTATGGAGGGAATGTGTGTCTGCTTGTTATATAGAGAAGCATTTGAACATGTCTGCACGGCAGGGGGTTCTCACATACACCCTCGAAATGCTCGTACAAGATGGCTGCCCTGGCACCTACAAACGTGATGAGATAGTTGACATGGTTTAGATTCACAGCGTGAGGAGTGGTTCTGTGTGGGTTTGTGTGAGTAGTTTACAGGTTTTTTCAGGGTGTACGTTTTAGACACAGTTTTAGTGTTTCTGAAAGTTTATATTGTTGATGGGATTTCCATACATCTACAGGTTTGAAGCTCTGATTTTTGCACAATGTGTTGAGCTCCACCTGTGCTGTCCTCTGATTGCATTCCACCAATCAGCTCTCTTGGGCCCTCATCACCATGGGAACATAGAGGATTATGGTTAGAGAACATTTATGCCAATTAATAGGTCTAAATGCGTTTAGCCGAATTTTGCTACCAAATTTTTTTTTCCATCTGGATCTGATGTGTGATAAGACTGTGTTTCCCTAAGTATGGTCCCACAACTCTGATTATTTATGCAGGATTCACATGGTTATGGGAAACAGGAATATCAGATATTAAGGTGTTCTCAGAAAATTTCAAACCACTTAAAGACACTTACAAGCCAGTCTGCTTCTCAGGTTTTACGTGCAGTTAGAGAATGAGTGAGATTTTGTCTAATGAAAATATTTATTTTGCAAGAATGGATATGGCTAAAGTTTTGTACATGGGAGTGCATATGCATTGCATGCCTCACTTATGCATTGTACCATGAGATTGAGTGAATTGTGCTGTAATCCCTGCAGACACAAAATCGTTTACACACATTCTCAAAGTGAGTGTTTCATGCTTTATATGCTGAAGATTACACTTTCCCGTTAGTGTGAACATAATTACAGCTGTTCCACTCGTTGAAATGGTTTTAGAGCATGCTTGCATGTTCACAGCAGCACAGAGGTTAGAAACGTGAAGTTTATTTGTGAGAGAGGCAGAAAAAAGAGCAGCTGGAAGCACTTACAGTTGAAGTCAAAAGTTTACACCTTGCAGAATTTGCAAAATGTTCATTATTTTACCAAAACAAAAGGGATCATACAAAATGCATGTTATTTCACATAAAATACATTTACATATAGTCCCCAAGAACAAATAATAGTTGTGTTAATGTGTTACCTGAATGATCCACAGCTGTTTTGTTTTTGTTGTTCATGAGTGCCTAAATATATCATATTTTTTCTTATTTAGTACTGCCTATCAGAAGTTACAGAAGATACTTACATGTTTCCCAGAAGACAAAATAAGTTAAATGTACCCTGATCTTCAAATTTAAAAAGTTTTTGACCCCGGCTGTTAATGCATCGTTTATATTCTGAAGCGTCAGTTAGTGTTTGAACTAGAGCTGCAATAACGATTATTTTGATAATTGATTAGTTGGTCAATTATTATTATTATAATGCCAACTAAATGTAATGAAAACAGTGCTTAATTTATTAGACCACCGGTCGTAATAAAGAGAAAAGACAAATATCTGAAGAAAAACACTATAAAGCGCTTGACTTTTTTTTTTTCATCGATAACCACAATAATTATAGCATTACAAAATAGCCTACGGTTACTAAAAAGCTTATTGCATATTGCATATTGCATATTGGAGGACTAACCAATGCAAAAAGCATAAAAATTATTTTGGTAATTAGTTTTGAGCAGCAGTGGCACAAACCTTACATTATATGTTAAACACTTTACATACATTTGTTTTATTAAATTTGTTAAGTGCTGTATAGTAAACATAGTTTAAATCTCTACATTAAAAATGAAAAGAAAAGCCGAATACAGATAATAAAGACGAATAAAAACAAACTCTGTTAATCAACAGATGAGAGGAATTAATCGATAATGAGAATCGTTGTCGATTATTTTCATTATCTATAATAATTGATTTTATCGATTAGTTGTTGCAGCCCTAGTTTGAAACTTCCGTAATAGTTGCATATGAGTCCCTCAGTGTGAGAAGATGAATCTCAAAATCAGTCATTGTTGGAAAGGGTTCAAATACACAAAAATGCTAAAAAAAAACAAAAAAACAAGGAATTTGTGGGACCTGAAGGATTTTTCGGAAGAACAGCGGGCAGTTTACCTGTTCAGGACAAACAAGGGACTCATGAACAACTATCACTAAAAAACTAACAAAAAAACCCACAGTTGTAGATCATTCAGGTAACAAAACAGTACTTTTTTTTTTCTTGTGGACTATATGTAAGCGTCTACTATGTGAAATATCTTATTCAGGTCAATACTAAATAAAAATAAAATGCATTTTGTATGAACCCTCTTATTTTGGTAAAATAATTAACATTTTGCAGATTCTGCATGATGTATGTAAACTTTGATTCACTCTACAGGTCAGCAACAAACTCACAGAAGCAATGTATGGTTATTTAAAGGGATAGCTCACCCAAAAATGACAATTCTGTCATTTAATTACTCATCTCATGTCGTTCCAAACCCGTACGAACTTCGTTCACCTTTGGAACACAATTTCAGATATTTTTGATGAATTCTGTGAGACTTCTGACCCCATATAGACAGCAACGCAACCACCACGTTCAAGTCCAAGAAAGGTAGTAAGGACATTGTTAAAATAGTCCATGTGACATCATTGGTTCAGCCTTACTTTTATGAAGGTACGAGAATACTTTTTTGTGTGCAAAAAATATCGACTTTATTCAGCAATTTCTTCTCTTCCGTGTCAGTCTCTACCACACAATTACATGCGATATTTTGTAACTTTTGCTCTTGTAAAAGTTCACATTAGTATTAGTACTTTTAATTATATTAAATGAACTCAACAACTCAATTGATATATTTTGTTTAATCACAGCAGTGAGTTTTGGACAAAGCTGTAAGAGAATAATGCACTGCTAAAAGTGGCGTTCCCTGCTGAAAAAATCGGAACTATTTCTCACTCATTTATCTATGCAGTTTATTCATTCTGTCCATTCTGTAATCCTCCAGCAGCGTAATTGCCATTATGCGACTCAAGTGTTTGTTAACATTTAAACATCCAATTCTGTGTACTCTCAAGCACTTAATGGCATTTAATGTTTTGCTAAAAATACAATTGTTTTGGAATTATGATGGATAAAGAAAAAAACGTCCAGTATAAATGGTGATGTCTAATGAGTAGGAACTGATGATAAAAAGTCTGCTGTTAGAGCTAAGAAAGGTAAAAGGATCTTGGATGAAATCATTCATCCATCTTTTCTTCATAAGTTTAACTTAATGTCTTCAGTCTCATAAAAAGAAAAATCACAAGTGAGATCTCTTTTACCTCCATCTTCTAGACAGCAATCAAATCAGAAAGGTTTGTGGGACCAGCCATTAGTTCAGCCGCAGCTTGTTCTCTCAGCAAAGGTGACATTAGGAGCGCAGCTGGGTGTTTTGTGATTTACAGCTTGGCTGAATGTGTGTGTTTTAGTGCAAAATTTAGGAGATTGTCTTATTGTTAGTGATCATTTGTAAGCACTGATCATGTTCTGCCAGGAGCCGCCAGCTCACGCCTACAGTTCTGCTGCTCGTTAGGGTTCTAACAGCAAAAATAATTAGTCCAACACTCTGGCAATTCCAGTCCGAGATAATTACTCAAACACGGCGCAGTCCTTCACACAGATAGAAAAACTTGACCTTTTACTTCAAAGAGCGCCAGAGAGAAACGAGTAATGATTGTCTTTTATGAGACAGAAAAAACTGCTTTTTCACATTGTGCACCTAACCACCTCACCCTTTAAGAATTAGGAATTATTAGATGAATAGAGGTAAAGGTGGATGGACGGGACCCTTTTTGAATGGGTTTATCATTATAAACTTATAAAGTTGTGTCTATGTATATACAGTGTGGAGGATGTGTGTGGGGTTAGCATTTGCCATCATTGTTGGGATCAAATTTTGCCCACAAGGATAGTACAACCTGTAATTACATGGCGGGGAACAGCTAATTGTCCCTATTAGCCAAAATGGCTTTAATAAAGCATATTTAAAAATGCCTTAAAAGGACAGTTCACCCAAAAAGGAAAATTCTGTCATTTACAGTACATCATTTACTTACCCTTATATCTATTAAAATTGTATGCTCAAACCTTGTTGTAATTGTTAAAATCTCCACATAAAACTAGGACCAATCCGTAAGTCGCAAAGACTTGAAACTTGGAGGGATGGTAGTATTTATTCCGGGGGCACTACAACGATTAAAAGTACGAAATTGCTCATAACTCCTAAACTGTTCGTCACAGACTCAAGTGTCTTATGTTGTTGAAATCCTTGGCTCAACAAAAGGCACACGTTGACAAAATTGTTGGGTATTTAGCTTGTTATTAAAATCCTACTTTTGCATACTTGTCCTAGGTTTTTCACCCGATTGGAACCGAACCAGTGCAGGAAGAATCTCTGAAGAGTGAATATCAATAATTATCAAAAAAAAGTTGAACTTTCGACTCTGTTGCAAAGAGACGCCAAAACATTCGAAAGGGGCGGGGCTAGCTTTTACTAAAACAGAGATAACTTTTGAACAGAATGATATATCTTCGCAAAACTCACCATGCATATGTAAGAGCTTCTAGAACCACTGCTGTCAGTCAAACCGTTTATTAAATGATTGAGAAAATGTAAAAAAAACTACCTTTGCGAGCTAGGTTTTTTGCTCAATCTAGAAAAATCGATTTTTTTTAAGGGTGTAAACAATTGTATATTGTTTTTTCACACATGCACATTATTCGTGTCATATGAAATACCTCCGCATTCCTAACAACTTTGCCTCTACAGCCACTGCTGTAAATCAAACCGTTTGTAAAATTATTGAGAAAATGTAAAAAAAAAAAAAAAAAAAAAACTCTAGGTTTTTCAATCACTCTGGAAAACAAATCACTGCAGTACAATTCTCTAGACTCTCTAGGTCAATAAATATCAAAAAGATGTTGAAATTTACCCTTTGGGAAGGTATAACGGGGTTGTTTAGAAAAGGGGACTGTTCAAATATAGCCTACAATGAAAAAAAAAAAAAGTATATTCTTGGCTCACGTCGGACAAAAGGCACTCTATTTTATTTTATTTTTTTTTTTTTTTACAAAATTTGGGGTATTTTGCATTTTCTGAAAAACTTACTCTTGCATACTTGTCCTAGATTTTTCGCCCGATCAAAACCAAACGAGTGCAAGAAGGATTCTCCGGAGAGTGAATAATTATAAAAAAAAAAGTTGAACTTTTGAGTCTCTGTCGCAAAGGGATGCCAAAACGTTTAGAAAAGGGGCTTGTCCAAATATACCCAAAAGCCTATAAAGCCTAAATGAAAACTCGAAACTTCACAAAACCTGGTGAGCACATGCGACAGGTGATTCTAAAGAAGCATGCAAAGTTCTAGGCAGATCGGACCACAGCTGGCACTATAACAGTCATAAAACGTTAAAAAACATAATATTTTTTATGATAAATTACCTGGATTTGCCAAAAATGCTTTTTGTTTTTAAATCATTGATTTTGACCACTACAGGCTTGATAAATAATATGTAGTGTCTTTTTTTCATATTTGCTTAAATGCCTTAAAGCGCTTGAACCCAGGTAATGGCTGCTTGCAGCTATAGTTATATTAAAATTTTGTTGTTGTTAATATTATATTAATATTAAATATATTGTTAAACTAAATTAGAAATTCACATTAAACCCCAAATGCACATTATTGATCTAATTGTAAACAGTTCAACCCAACACGGTCTCACCCCAAGTCGTCACATATTGACGTTTGGTCAGGACCCCTTGGCGTCTCTGTCTGCTGTAAAGAATTCAAAAAATGCCGCCAGACAGCAGAAGCATTACGTCAGCCTTGGTTGTGAAATTCTATTGGCTCTTGTGTGTCTCGTGACCGATTACGTCATGCTAATGCTCGGGCGTATCTTTTTGAATAAGAACGTTAACGAAGTGGGATAATTTTTAGCGATTAAAACCTTATGTTTTACTGTCTTCTTCGCATAAAGATATCGTATGGCTTCAGAAGACTTGGAATGCAACACGACTTGTTTGTAATGCTTTTTTACTGTTTGTTTATGGTCAGTTTTTGCAATAAATACATGTGACTGTACTTATATTTGCCTGTGCTTTGTATTGTTCAGAAGTGGGTAGGTTTAGGGTAGGGGTGGGTTTAGGTGCTCCAGTCAAAGTATAAATTTATATAAAATTGTTTACATTTTTACAAATGCATGCAAACCAGTAAGACAAACAAGTGAAAACAGTGGAGGACCCTTCACATCAAAATACTACGCTAAAGGGGTACCTTAAGCGTCAAAATGCGACGCCAAGGGGTCCTGACCAAACGTCAATATGTGACGACTTGGGGTGAGACCGTGTTGTTCAACCATGTATTTGTTGTTTTTCATTTAGACATAGTCATTTTTAATTTGAATGTCAACTGGATTTTCTGATGAAATGCCAGACTTCTCTGTAGTGATGTATGACACTTCTCCTATAATTTTGTCTATATCAACCCAGCCCCTTTGTACAATCAACTACACTCACATTCATATATGCCTCGATCCAAACAAAAAAGGTGCCTTTGTCATCTTTTTCACCCATGATGAGTTTGCATCTATGTCATCAGTAGAAAGGATCTATCACTAAATCTGTTACATGGCAACTTTAATACTGGAACATTTATTTTAAAATATAAAATACAAAAATGTTTCTGCAAGGGTTAGGATAAAGGTTAAGGGATAAAAAATATATATAAAAAGCTTAGCTTAAACAGTTGGAAGCCAAAAAAAAAAGTCCCCACTGTGATAGAATGTGCATGTTTGTGTGTAGCAGAGAGAACCGAATACATGCTAGATGGCAAGATAAATGTGAGTGTGTGTGGGCTGTGAGAGAAAAACAGTCAGGAGGTTCAACTCATGGATTTATTGACTGATTCCTGGACAGACAGACAAAGAATAATGTTGGTGTTTGTTGACACTGCCTGCAGAGTGAGCAACCAAAGACTGATGAGGAAAAAAACATCAATTCATTATTTATCTAAATTTCATCTGGTGTCTTTAGAGAAAGAGGAGTAGGAGAGAGAATGTTACACAGATGGACAGAACAATGAATAACTGATCATTTCAATTAACCTGTTTAGTGGTGCAGGAAGTGAAACTGTTGGGGAAATGATGGGAAGTCGCATTTAATTGCTCCAAAGGACAGTGTGATTACTTGCTTCGGTACCCAGCTGACAAGAAGAGACAGTGAACAATCTTGCAGAAAAAAAAAGTGAAATAATGATACCGTACTCTGCTAGCATCTTGTCCTGACTGTGGATTCTTGAGCCATAGAGAAAGGACAAAAAATACAGAAGAGTCACATTGAGATCAATGATAACTTTTGAACACTATGCAGGTGTCTTATGAACTGCCTAGACTTGGCAAAGCATGAAATAGCAGTACGGCTTTCAATACGAACACAGCCACAGGGATTCTGAGCACTGCTTTCTAAGATGCTGCTGGTTTTGGAAACGCAAACAGTAGGCAGGGCTTAACGGAAGTGGGATGGTGGATGGGCCGTATCTGTCAATGATAAAAACAAATAGGTGTCTTGTTTAGAAATGTTCAGGGCTGATTGATTACGTACATAATCGCTCTTTTTCCTGCGTGTGTCTGTCTCCTACAGTTTACACTGGGAACCATTAATCCTTGATGATCAATGCAGTCTGACAGAGTCAACATGTCGCTCATTTTAAGCATGCACAAGCACGTAATGCACATGCAGAGTGTTTCTGCACTCTTAACCACTCAGAAAAAAAAAAAAAAAAAAGCTTGGTTAAAAACAACTCAGCGCTGGGTGAAATATGGACAAAGCCAGCGACTGGGTTGTTTTGACTCAATCTTTGGGTTAAATGCTTGACCCAATCTTCTGGATGCTTTTAACTCAGCTATTGCTTAAAAGTTAATATATTTCTTGCTTAAAATGGACACGAAATAGGTTGGAAATTAACATTTTGTAATATGTTCAATCATTTCTGTTACGGTTAAGTTTAGCGGCGGGGTTAGGTGTGGTCATTCGTACAAATTACTATGAATTTGATACCTAGTAAAATATATATGATTTTTCACAAATTGTATGGATTAGCCACCTTGTCAAAAATGTATGAATTGTAGTGAAATTGGGTTGTGTATTACAGTCAAACCAGATATACTTTTTTAAAGTATTTTTTACTAGTGGGTGCAGGACACTATAGTTTTCATACAGTGAATTACCAGTAAAATTGATAAAAATTTGATACCAAAAATTATTTAGATACTTTCACCTGACCATGTTTTGCTCAAGTGTTTTTTCTTTAATTGCTAGTGTGACCTTTTAACACCACAGACTTTACAAAATATTGTCATATTGTCATACTATTTTATTTCATTACATGATTGATATACTATTATAGTGTTTGTTAATATTTTAATTTGTATCTTATTTTATATTTTAATACTTTATTTGTTAAATGTTTAGTAATTTTGCGTTTATTTGTTTTTTTATTCGTTTTTATTAATTTGTCTTTAGTATTTTTAGTTGGTATATTTAGTAGTTTATTAGTACTTTAAGTTAAACTAAAAAAAAGAGAAAGGTTGCCTCATGAGCTAGTTGAAATCAATTGTTTATTTAAATACAGTTGAAGTCAATAGTTTTTCCGGTAACACTTTACAATAAGGTTCATTAGTTAACATTAGTTAACCATATTAGTTAACATGAACTAATAATGAACTGGACTTATGCAGCATTTATTAATCTTTGTTAATGTTAATTTCAACATTTACTAATACATTATTAAAATTTTGTTAACATTAGTTAATGCAGTGTGAACTAACATGAACAAACAATGAACAACTGTATTTCCGTTAACTAATGTTAATAAAGATTAGTAAATACAGTAACAAATGTATTGTTCATGCTTAGTTCATGTTAGTTAATACATTAACTAATGTTTAACTAATGAACCTTATTGTAAAGTGTTACCGTTTTTCCTTAATGATCCAAAGCTGTTTTTTTGTTTTTGTTTATTGATAGTTGTTCATGAGTCCATAGTTAATCCTGAATAGTTAAACTGACCACTGTTCTTTTGAAATATCCTTCAGGTTCCACAAATTCTTTGGTTTTCAGCATTTTTGTGTATTTGAACCCTTTCCAACAATGATTGTATAATTCTGAGATCCATCTTTTCACATTGAGGACAACTGAGGGACTCATATGCAATGATTGCTCGTATGCAATGATGGCTCACTGATGCTTCGGAAGGGAAAACCATGCATTAAGAACCATGGGGTGTAAATTTTTGAATAGAATGAAGATTTGTACATTTTCTTATTTTGCCTAAATATCATATTTTTTCATTTAGTACTGCCCTTCAGAAGCTACAGAATATACGTACATGTTTCTCAGAAGACAAAATAGGTTAAATTTACCCTGATCTTTAAATTCAAAATGTTTTCACCCCCAAGCTCTTAATGCACCGTTTCCCTCTGGAGCATCAGTGAGCGTTTGAACCTTTTGTAATAGTTGGATCTCAAAATCATACAGTCATATTGGAAAGGATTCAAATACACAAAAATGCTGAAAAACCAACTAAAGAATTTATGGGACCTGAAGGATTTTTCTGAAGAACAGCGGACGAGTTCTAAGGAACTCATGAACAACTATCACTAAACAAAACAAACAAAAAAACACAGCTGTGGATCATTCAGGTAACACAGTATTAAGAATCAAATGTATGTAAACTTTTGAATGGGGTCATTTTTATAAACTCAACTGTTATTTTCTCTTGTGGACTATATGCAAACGTCTCTTATGTGAAATATTTTATTCAGGTCACTACTAAATAAAAATAAAATGCATTTTGTATGATCCCTCTTATTTTGGGTAAAATAATTAACATTTTGCAGATTCTGCAAGGTGTATGTAAACTTTTGACTTCAACTGTATATCTGTTTCAACCAACAAAAATGTGTTGTTGTTTTTTTAGTTTCAGTTAACAATAATAACCTTTATCACAGATTCATGTGTAGTTGAATTGGTTCAAATTGTTCAGTAACCAATTTTCAGTGTGTCAGTGCCGGACTACTTTTAAGTGTTAAAATGTTAGATGCTTTCTGAACCTCTGCCTTACTCTTGTCCGCCCCTCAAGTCTGAGTGGAGTGGCATCCCATAACCCTTTTCCAGATTGAGATCTGCATCTTCAGCCTTTTTCAAAGATTGCACTTGTGTCTGCCTTTGTGTGTGTGTGTGTGTGTGTGTGTAGGATGGTGGAAGGGCTTGCTCAGTTAAAGGTCATTTCTGGTTGTGAAAAAGGAACATTTTTAGTTTGATGTTATCCAGGGATGGACTGGGACTAAGAAACCGTCCAAGACCTTTACCAACCAAATACCAGACCACAAACCATAACTTCTATATTATTTAGTTCATTTACAGGTATATTGTTTTTGGCAATGTTTTGATATGCCTGAAAGAATATTTTTACACTACCATAAAAATGCAAAAAGCTTTTTGTCTGTTTTTGAAAAAAGTCTCTTCTGCTCACAAAGCCTGCATTTATTTGATTAAAACAAATACAGCAAAAACAGTAATATTGTGAAGTATTATTATAATTGAAATAACTTTTTTATTTTAATAGTATAATTTGGTAACACTTTATTTTAAGGTGTCCTTGTTACACGTAAGAACACGGGTTTCATAGACAGGGCTTAGCCTAAACCAGGACTGGACCATAGTTCAATTAAGAATTGAATTTTTGTTATTCTGCAAAAGGGGGGCCCAGCAGAAAAAGTTTGGGAACCACTGCACTAACAAGACACCTTAAAATAAAGTGTAACCTAAAATAAAATTTCTTTAAAAAAAGTTGAAAACAAACAATACGGCCCAGTTTCACAGACTGGGCTTAGGTTAAGCCAGGATTAGGCCATAGTTGAATTAGGACATTTAAGTAGTTTTTATAAATATATCTTAGTTAAAACCTTACTGGTGTGCATTTTGAGACAAAACAATAAATCTGACATATTTTTAGATCAGTCAGTGCAAGTTTCAGACTTACATTTTAGTCTGGGACTTGGCTTAAGTCTTGTCTATGAAACCGGGGGTACATCTGTTAAATGTCTAGGCTGAGAAATATATGTTATCTCTTAAAAATAAAAGTGCTTCACAATGCAATAGAAGAACGTTTTTTTGTCTAAATGGTTCCATAAAGAACCTGAAGAACCTTTCTTTTTCACAAAAGGTTCTTTGTGGCAAAAGAAGGTTCTTCAGATTACAAAAAGGTAAGAAAGAGATGGTTCTTTAAAGAACCTTTGACTAAATGTTTTTTTGTGGAACCAAAAATGGTTCTTCTATGGAATCGATGTGAAGAACCTTTTAAAGCACCTTTATATCTAAGAGTGTAGAAACTTGTTTTAAAATCGAACAGATGTGGCCACATAGTTTTAAATGGGCTGGTGTGACAATGTTTCCCATTTAAATTTTTCCTTTAAAATCTTTGTGTGCCTTGTTTATCTTCTATCTACATTTAGCCTCATCCGCTGAACCGCAAGTTGACCAGCCCACATGGTAAAATTCACGGTGCTTCCCATGGTCAGTCTCCGTCTTGTACTGATTGATTGGAATTCCCTCTTTGTCTAACCTCTGCCCATGAGGTCCACCTGTAATTGAACACACTATCCCATACCCTCTGCTGCATTGTGGGTAAGAAAATCATCAGTGGTTAAATTAAATCGAATACTATACTTTTATTCAGCAAGGAAGTAATTCATTGATCAAAAGTGACAGTAAAGACATTTACAATGTTTCATATTTCTATTTTAAATAAATGCAATCCTTTTTACAAAAATATTGAGCAGCACAACTGAATTCTTGAGCACCAAATCAGCATGATTTCTGAAGGATCATGTGAAACTAAAGACTAAGAAGTTGCTATATTTTACAATATCACAAAATAAATCCAGCCTTGGTAAGCATAAGAGACTTTTCTTGTACTGACCCCAAATGTTTAAAGCATGTACAGTATATTGTTGCCCTTTAGTTTCTTTTTTCTGGGTGTTTAAGTCATAAATTCAACATCTTCAATTCATATTTTTTCTCTAAATCTTCCATTATTTGTAGATCAGTTACTGTCTGCTCAAATGAATCATTTCCTTTTGGGAGCTACAGTGCATTGAATTTGGTTACAGAATTAGTGATGTCTCCTCGAGTGTCTTTTTTTTATTTGCTGGATTGGACTGAGATGGATTTGCTTAATCACAAGCCTAGACAAGTATTTGGGTGTCCTCTGAAGAGTTGACCTCATCCAACTCTCCATTCTGTCATTTATTGGTAGTGCTTCTTATGTGTGATTCACTTGTGCGATCTGAAATGGGCTTAAGGTAGGACAGCAGCAGCACATATGCATTAATCAGAGAGCGATGTTGACAAAACACACAACCATAAATATATTCATGTGTATAAGACACTCATGAATCACAGAGATTAATGCTGGGTAACAGAGCGAGAAGTTCAACCAATCACTCATATTGATTCACTTTTAATCTCTTTGACACACACAAGGAACCTCATGCTGTCCATTCTGTTCAAACTGATGTTAGATTAAAGCGGGAAGTATCATAACCAGGCAGAGGGATCAAGAGATTCTGTGTGTGTGCACTTGTGCAGCTATTTTTGTGAGGGCCGGTTTGAGTTTTAGTCCATCGGTCTGAGGACAAAGAGATTGAAGTGAGGACGTTTTGGGCGGTTCTCACTTTCTGAGCCCCCTTTTAAAGGCTTGTTTGAGGGTCAAGACTTGGTTTTAGGGATCAGGTTATAATTGGGTAAAGGTTAGGTTTAGGGTTAAGGGTTAAGGGTTTGGGTGAGGTACTTACTTCTGACGAGCAGTTTTGGGGTAGGAGCTAGCGATTGCATTGTGTCAATGAATGTTGTCATAAAGATAGCTGTATGTGTGTGTGTGGTGAGTTTGTCATTCATCTATGTCTGTTTATTTGTGTGAGAATGTGTATTTTTTGTGTTGATCCTGAATTGCACAAGGAAGAAACATTTGAGAATTTTGCACTTGTAGACCTTTGTGTGGGTTTTTTGTTTTTCATGAATATGTGTGCACCAACATGTGAATTGAGGCAGAGTCTGTAGCTCGAGGAACTATGATTTTTTGCTTTTCTTTTTTTACAGTAGGTGTACATGTGTGTTTTTGTTTGCGCAGCTCCTTCAGGATTAAATTTGCCAACAGAATGTCCCAAAACCACCTTTGGGGACATCCAGGTCCTGAACTGGAAAAATTATTTATATAATAAATAATGGTAACGCTTTACAACAGGGTTCAATAGTTATTAATGCACTGTGAGTTAACAATAAACAACTGTATTTTTATTAACTGATGTTAACAAAGGTTAATAATAAATAATAACAATAAATGTATTGTTCATTGTTCGTTCATGTTAGTTAATACATTAATTAATTTTAACAAATGACACCTTATTGTAAAGTGTTACCTAAATAATATATACTACTGTTAAAAAAGATTGTGGTTAAGATTTTTAAAAATATATATTTTTGAAACTAAAGGTCATTGCACATTGAGTCCGAAATTTTCGTCCGTCATAAAAAAGTTAATATCAGGTTCGATTTTCTGCGTTGTCGCATTCGTAGCAAGCATTTTGATAGGAAAGGATGACGAATGCGGAAAAAAATAAAAAAAACGGATACATAAATTTCGGACTCCGTGTGCAATGACTTTGAGGCTGCATTTAGTGACAAGATACACTACCAGACTAAAGTTTTTGAACACTAAGATTAATCATGTTTTAAAAAAAATTCTCTTCTGCTTGCTTCTGCCTGCATTTATTTAATCCAAAATACAGCAAAAGCAGTAATATTGTGATCAAAGCAACATTTTCCCCATCGTTACTCCTGTCTTGAGTGTCACATGATCCTTAAGAAATCATTCTATTACGCTGATTTGATGTTCATGAAACATTTTTATTATTATCAATATTTAAAACAGTTAAGTAAATTTTTTCAGGATTCTTTGATGAAAATATACACTATACCATTTCAAAGCTTGAAGTCAGTATCTTTTTTTTATTTAGCAAGGATGCTTTAAATTGATCAAAACTGATGATAAAGACATTTATAATGTTACAAAAATTCATCAATGAAATCTGAAAAATTCTACTGTTTTCAACATAATAATAAAAATAAATGTTTTTTTTTTTTTTTAGCATGAAATCAGAATATGAGAGTGATTTTTGAAGGATCATGTGACTGGAGAAATTATGCTAAAAATCCAGCTTTGAAATCACAGGAATGTATGACATTTTAAAATATATTCAAATACAAAAGAGTTGTTTTAAATAGTAAAAGTATTTCAAAGATTTACTGTTTTTGCTGTATTTTGGATCAAATAAATGCAGTCTTGGTGAGCAGAAGAGCTTCTTTAAAAATTAACATTAAAACATTAAAAATCTTACTGTTCAAAAACTTTTGACTGACAGTGTATACTACTGTTAAATAATGTTTGTGGTTGATTTTTAAAATATTTTTGAAACCAAGGCTGCATTTTTTCACAATATATAACATTATGACAAAAATACAGTACAAACGGTAATATTATTACAATTTAGAACAATTGTTTCCTATTTTAGTGTATTTTAAAATGCAATTTAGTCAGCATCATTACTTCAGTCTTTAGTGTCACATGATCCTTCAGAAATCATTCTAATATGCTGATTTGCTGTTCAAGAAATATGCTGATTTGATGAATAAGAAATATTTCTTATTATCAATGTAAAAAGTTGAGCCGCTTAATAACTTTTGTGGAAAGTTCGACACATCTTTTTTTCAAGATTCTCTGAAAATTGTAAAACAACAGCATTTACTTTAAATAAAAATGTTATGCAACGCTTTTGATCAATTTAATGCGTCATTGCTAAATAGAACTATTAATAAAAAGGAACTGGATTAGGTCACGGTCCAGGATGAATTCACATCTGAAACTCTGTGAACTAACAGCTTTTGTGTGTTGTCAGAATGCGTACAACCCACCGTAACACAGGTCCAAATTTTCTAAAAATTCTAAAACACATAAAAAATAAATTTTAAGGTCAGAATTATTCTCTAGTCATTATACTTGACTTTATACAAAAACAATAAAGGCTATGTCCTAATTTAGGTAAATGTGTGAGTTTTGGGGATGCACAAGCCCTTATTATCATGAGAGTAAAATAAAGGAGAAGAGTCTTATCACATAGAAACAGGTGTGAAAATGACAGTGTGGGGGCGGAAGCACTCCCGCACACACACACACACACACACACACACACACACACACACACACACACACACACACACACACACACACACACACACACACACACACACACTGTGAGCAAGCTTTGAAGCCGTTCTGCCTGCAGGCTCTCTGTCCGCCCTGATGCACATTTATTTCTTGGTAGCAAGTGGTCTGATTGGTGTTTATGTGTGTGTATGACAGGGTTTTTCTTCCTCTTATGCTTTATATTCAGACCGAGTCAAATAAGATTTGCGTAAAATCTTCTTTAGAGAATCTAAGCCCATTACTAAAGACCAGACGGGCATACAAAAGTCTGAGAACACTAGTGAAAATCCTTCTCTGTTACAATCTTTTCTAAGTAGATTAGCATGAGCATTTGAGTGAAAAGTTGAAGTGAAAATGTTTTAATGAATTACAAAAGGTCTCAGTATTTGTATAGTATAACTTGTTTTAAAAATATATGTTTTTACTTAAAAACTATTTAAAAAAGAGGTTTTCAACAAACTGATCACCAATTCGAAACCATGCAGAAATCAACAAGTGTGTTTGGACATACCTGATGCTTATGGTCTCCTGCTGTCTTTCGAGTGAGATCCGGGAGCAGCAGGTCTCTGAGGGAGCATTTGTTGGCTCAACGGTGTGCGAATATCTTTTTATGGGTACCGGCAGATCCCTGGTGTATCTGAGCTTTTTGTGTGTGTGTGTGTGTGTGTGTGTGTGTGTGTGTGTGTGTGTGTGTGTGTGTGTATGTGTGTACCTGGTATTCATCACGTTGTGGGGACCAAATGTCCCCACAAGGATAGGAATACCAGTAGATTTTGACCTTGTGGGGACATTTCTCAGGTCCCCATGAGGAAACAGGCTTATAAATCATGCACAATGAGTTTTTTTGAGGAAGTAAAAGTATGCACAATCTCCTGTGAGGGCTAGGTTTAGGTGTAGGGTAGGTGTAGGGCGATAGAAAATATGGTTTGTACAGTATGAAAACCATTATGCCTATGGAATGTCCCCATAAAACATGTAAACCCAACATGTGTGTGTGTGTGTGTGTGTGTGTGTGTAAACTCCTGCTGCTCCAACCGAGTGTGTAGCTGTGATCATTCAGCAGAGCCCTGAGTAGACAGCATAGGCTCAGATACACAATACAGTATATAAACGACACAATGGGACACACATATCTCTCAATCTCACTCTCGATATGATGTCTTAGCCCTGTAGAGTGTTTTGTTTGTGTGCATCTCACATTTCCTCTTTTTTCCATCAGACAGACTGCCATGTTTCCCCTGCACTGTAACACTGCAGCAACGCAGCAGTAAGTCAATACTGGCTGTTTGGCAGCACATTTTTTCAACTTTCCAACACTTTTTAAACTTTAAAAAATGTCTGTATCAGTCAGTAGTAGTAAGTGGATTTTTCTTGGATCTAAAGAAGATTTTTTTTAAATTAGCCTTGTTTTACTCTAGTGTTTTTAAACAGATAGCTCACCCAAAATGAAAATTCTGTTATTAATTACTCACCCTCATGTTGTTCCAAACTTGCAAGACCTTCGTTCATCTTCGGAACACAAATTAAGATATTTTTGATAAAAGTTTGACCCTGCATATGTAACAGAGGCCAGCTAGTAGGTGCTGTGTGGGTAAACCTCACTCCCCTGATCTCAAGAGACGCACTAGTGACAGATGATAGAAGTTGCAGCCTTTTAGCCTCCTTGTTAGTGCGTCCGCCTCCCGTGCCGGAGACCCGGGTTCGAGACCTGCTCGGAGCAGGTGCGGTAGGACCCGGGTGTAAGGGGTTACATTGGTGCCGTGACCCGAACGGGAGTGAGGTTTAGGGGGGGTGAGTGTAACGGAGGCCAGCTAGTAGGTGCTGTGTGGGTAAACCTCACTCCCCTGATCTCAAGAGACGCACTAGTGACAGACGCTAGAGATTGCAGCCTTTTAGCCTCCTTCTTAGTGCGTCCGCCTCCCGTGCCGGAGACCTGGGTTCGAGACCAGCTCGGAGCGGGTGCGGTAGGACCCGGGTGTGAGGGGTTACACATAGACAGCAACGCAGTGTTAATTTTGACAGCAAATTTTGATTTAGTCTTGCTCAGTCTTTTGACTAAAATGCCATTTAGTTTTAGTAAAATTTCAGTCATCGGAATTGTTTTAGTTTTAGTCTAGTTTTAGTTGACTAAATATACGATTTTAGTCGACTAAATATCATAAGATTTTAGTCGACTAAATCTACAGTAGATTTAGTTGGCTAAAATCGAATTGGTTTAGAAACAGTGTAATGCATTTATTAGGCATTTCTCACTGTATAGGCTTGATATTAAGGTTTTATTATGATAGACAGATTTAACTGCTGTGACACACAACGTCTTTATATTAAAATTGAATGAAACCACTTCTCATGAAGAAACAAAAACATGGTCTTCTTTTCAGTGAAATACCAATAGTTATACATCTGCTTCTTTCTAGCAGACATATTTATTTATGTAAATCAATTTTAATTAATCTTTATTAGGGCTACTAAAGTGATTCAGTTAAGAGCAGTGAGTGATTTTTCTGTATTTCTTTTGTTACTTGATTAACATCAACATCAAGACAATAGCAACTAAATTAGGCTTTAAAACCGGATGCAATGTACTGATGCACGTCCAATATTCTCCAAACTGTTTACTTTCACATAAGACGTAACCGAATATGTTTACGTGAATACTCGTCAAAACTGACAATTCAACATAATTTTTTGTGTATTTCTACGTTCATGAGAGAGACGCGAGAGAGTAACTTACTCTTGTGCTGTGTGAGAGGCACTGCTTCTGTGTCTGCGCTCGTTAACCGGACTGAATAGGGTTCTCTTTTGCATCGTCAAATTTATCCATATAACTCCTTTCCTCTTACTTCCAGATATTGACATTGTTGAACGTTTTATAGGATATGTACCAGTTCAAATGTGTGAATCTAATGTCCTAACCAGGCAGCAGATTCGTTCTAAATGAATCTCTTCCTAAATCGTCCCTGACTAACATTTTAACCTCGGTTTTATTCGTTTAAAAAAATTTCAGTAGATTTTCATCATAGTTTTTGTCATTCAAAACGAGTTTACGTCTCGTTTTCGTCTCGTTTTCGTCTGTGAAAAAATGTTGTTGACAAAAATTATGATAAATTATTTGTCAACGAAATTAACACTGCAACAACGTATTAATTAGTGACAGAATTTTCATTTTTGGGTAAACTATCCCTTTAATCATTGATGGTTTGGTTTGCTACTGCAGAAGAATAGTATGAACTAATTGTGGCGCAGTCCATGGACGAAAATCCATGAAACGCATTATAAGACAGTTTTCCAAGGCTGTATTATATATTAATCCCATTTAAAAATCACAATAAAGCATAATACTGGCGTGAATTCACAAACAAATAAATACATGCAGTGCTGGTTTAATATACAGTATACGAACTGTTATCATTTACATGTGTAGAGCATCTCAAACTCCATCTCTGCATGTTGCTGTGAGTTTGAGTTTATTATAACTGTTCATCGCGATTTCAAAATAAAAGTTTCCCTCACTCTTTGTTCACACGTTTTGTTTTCCACATTCAAGAAATAACAGTGGCTGTAGCATTTCTGCCCTAAAGAAATGGCTAAATATTAAAGCTTAAGTGGACAGTTGACATAAATGTTGTTTAGTCAATATTAAACAAGGATTAAATCATGTATGCAAGTGTAAAAACGTCAGGCCGTTGGTGCCCTCAGCAGTCATTTGTTATAAAGCGTAATGTACCTTAGCTATATCGTTAATACATATGCACTTTAAACATTTTGTTCAATAAAACCATATGATAACTTGCTTTTGATACTTTATTAGAGCTTATTCTTATTGCCTCATAGCTATTATATATGTATTTTAAGTAGTTTTAAAGGTCATTGTTCACTTAGGTCTATATTGCTACAAAAAAATTAATTAGGTAAACTAATTGTTATAATTCATCAGAATAACCAACTGCTTACTCTATTACAAAAATAACCATTAGTGACAGCCCTATTACGAATAGTTAGAAAGAAGTGAAGTATAGTATTTTCTTATAAAACATAATTTTTCATGATATCTGGTTAGATGTTCTTACCCATGTTACATGTTACAGTGATTTTTACCATAGCTAAGGATCTTATAACATAAGTGTTGTCACAGTTTTGTGGTGAACTGGTTGTAAATTGAATTTGTACAATCTAATTTGTGTGTTTTAGATCGGGGGTTCCTCTCATTACTGAAACCCTTAGTGGAAACAGAGCGAAGTGTTACAGAATGCTTTTCTGTCTTCGCTTTCTTTCAGTTTGTGTGTTGCTTGATGCTTTAGCTTCTTTTGGAAGTATTTAAGTACTATTGGAACTGTCAGTTTTATCACTTTTAGAATTTTAAATGGATTGATTTATAGAAATTCCTCCTGACAGTTACTTCTTAGGTCATTTGTCTTGAGGTGATTTAATAGAGTATCTACTGTGGTTGGATGTTCAACATTGCATTAGACCCACACGGCACTTTTACTGTTCAGGGTCTGTCAGTCAAATTGAATTAGAGTCTCTTTATCTCTTGTTGGAAAGCCAAATCAGATTTACTGATGTTGTATTTAAATATTTATCAGATTCTTGCCCTAAGAAACATCAGCCATTAATCACAGTTACATATGCAACATGCAAAATAATCTCCAGCTGAGATGACTGTAAAAACTCAAATAGCATTTCAATGCTCTAAACCCCCTGTCATCTCTGTTGTGTACCTATCAACAAAAACATCCTGTGTTTATCATTGTCATCTCTTATCTCTCTCTCTATTGCTCTTGCTTTCTCTACATGACTTTACAATTGTGCGTTTGTTTGTGCATGTGTGTGTGTGTGTATGTGTATGATTGGTTGCATCCTCTTTCTACTTAACTGCCATCATCTAATGTTATTTTTTCAGTCTCGGTGCGTGTGTGTGTGCGAGATTCTTTGTGTGTGCGTCTGTCATTTTCTCACCTAATGAGGGCTTGTTTTTTCAGTTCCCATAGTAACGTCAAGATAATGATGCCTCTGTGTCTTGTCAAGACGTCTGACAACACGGTGGGTTGTCTGTGACATCCCTACTTACACGCAATGTGGGAAATGTCCCATGCGAGCTTGTGAGCTGCACCACCTCAGTCAAGGTTGAAGAAACTAGAGGAACTTTAATATATTGGAGTCTGTTAAAAAGACAAAATGGGAACAGATAGAAAGTTACAATGAGGGAGTGAGAGAGACAGGTATTTTTCTTGTTAGGTGTAGTTATAGTAGGAAACTTGCTTGTTTAAATCATGACAGCTCTCAGTCTCTGTGGTAACTCCAGACTTTATAGCAGCGTTCGCTACAGTTTCTACCAACACAAAAAAACAGCAAAGTATTTTATTCTTTTTTCACACTAATTATGATTACAGGGGCTGATTATGAATTCATAAAGAGTAAACTGATACATTTTGACATTTGCTTACATTCTAAAAAATGCTGGGTTAAAAACCCACCGCTGGGTGAAATATGGACAAATTCAGCAGTTTTCTGGGTAGTTTTATTTAGGGCGAGACACTGCAGGTGAATAGGGTAAAAAGATTAACTAATAGTTATCACCTTACTTACCCAGTTCTAAAATGTTAGGTTTAAATATGCAAATGAGGCATTATTTAATGAAATATACGCTAATTTGGGTACACTTCTAGTACAAAAATCGAAACACTGGATGAAGTCAGTTTCAAAATTCTTTTTTTTTTTTTTTGACATATTAGAGTCAAATGTTTTTTACAGGGAAATTTTGGGTATCTCATTTTTGTCACACCAAAATGCAGAAAATACAGATATTCCGAAAAAAAAAAAAAAATATATATATATAGTTGTTTTTTTTTTTTTTTTTTTTTTTTTACAGATTTTTGGGGAATAAAATGTATAAAATCAAGCAAATTATATTCAAATCCCTCTGTAAAAACCTTCAGGATATAGAAACGAATAAAAATGTAAAGTTTGGTGAAGTGGAGATTTATGGCTCAGTGTAGGATAAAAACTCATTTAGTGAAAACAGCATTTAAAAATATGTATTGCAATTGAAATCTATTGACACAAATAGATAGTGCCAAAAAAGAAACACTTAACAGTGTCTTTTAGATGTTTTCTTTCCACTAGTCTGAAAAAATACTTCATGAAAAACCAAAAAGCCCAAAATCAAAACTTTACAAGTGCATGAAAAAACAGTGTTTTGACTGCAGTGTCTTCTCTTAACTCAACTATTGCTTAAAAATGACTATATTTCTTTCTTAAAATGAACCCAAAATAGGTTGGAAATGAACATTATGTTCAATAAATGAATATTAATTGCATATTAATATACAATTAATATTAGTAAGTTAACAAGTTAAATAAATAATTATTAAATAATAAACTTTTTTAAAATAGCTTATTAATAAAAGTTCACCTTTTGAGTATTGCTGATGCCAAATATGTGCCTGATTTTTAGGTTACAACCTATTTTGGGTTCATTTTAAGCCGCCATATAGTAATTTTTAAACAATAGTTCAGTTAAATAAAACTATACCCAGAAGGTTGGGTTAAACATTTGACCCAACAGATATTTTACCCAGCATTTAAAAACAAAAATAGAAACTTAGGTTTCTTAGGTGTCTAAGTTTAAATGTCTGTAGTGGTTGTATGTCAGCTTTTCAAAAAATAAAAAAATAATAAAACAAAAAATAATAAAAACCTGAGCAATGAGTATCTTGGGAACAAGTTGAAGACTTGTTTTTTGAGTTTAACTTGTAAAGAAACTGAAAAATGTCTTTGAGTTTGAGAAACATAAATGTAACACCAGTTGTACAATGAATTAGCTTAAAAAAACTAATAGGCCTATTAGATGGCACAAAACGTTTAATTAAAACTTCAACCAAAGAACCACACATTAACAGAATGAAAGCAAAGGAGAGAATGAATCTGCTGGGGGACAAAAGGGCAAAAATTGAATTGACCAAAAATCATGATGTACAATATGCAGAAAACAAGCATCTGAGAGACATAATGAAAGAGTAATGAGAGACAAAAGGAATCACCCTCTCTTGTCTTCTTGCTCTGTTTTTTTTATACCTCATCTCTCATTTATATTCAACCCAGTCGTCAACAGACAAACACACAGTCCATTCACACAGTTGAGCTGCTCATACTGATCTAACATCAGAGAACAAACGCTTTCATCAACACACCTGATATGAAACACTGTGACAGTCCGTTTTGTTGTAAATTAACAGACGTTCAGGGACGACGGGTTGTTTGTCAGTGCCCACAGGCAGAGATAGTGGTCTATTCACAGGAGAATCTAGTGGCGATTTAAATGCACGCTCACGCATGCACAAAAGACGAGGGAACATCATCCCCTGAGTGAATCTTTCATGGTTCTCCTCTTTATTCCTCCTAAATAAAACTCGCTGCTGAAATATTGACGCTGTAACTTTACAGAGCTCCAGTTCTCTCCTCTAAACCCTCAATAATGCTCCTTGAGATTCTCAGCAACCCTTGAAAGACTTTTTCTCCTGACTCATTCACTTCTTCAAAGCACTTTTTTCTCGAGAAAAGAAAGTATACTGTATAGCTGAGACTTTGTATAGGGGCAGGTAGGTCACTGGCTTGCAGCTTTATAAACCGTGCCTGTTCTGTGACCTTTGAAGTCCTTTTTGGATTTTTTAGTATTTATAATTTGATTTTTTTGCTCCAAAATGGAAATGTTACATCATTCTAAACCCATATGATTTTCTTTTTTCCATGCAACATCTTTTCTGCGTTGCACCATCAGTTGAAGCAGTTATAAATAAGTTGAAATCACTTTTATATGCTACAGTTCAAAAGTTTTGGGTCAGTAAAATAAAAAAATAAAAAATTTTTTTTTAAAGAAATTAATACTAGTAATTTCTGAAGGATCATGTGACATCATGTTTTTTTTTTATTTAGTACTAAACTGAATAAGATATTTTACATAAAATATATTTACTTATAGCCCACAAGAAGAAAATAATAGTCGAATTTATAAAAATTACCCTGTTCAAAAGTTTACATACACTTGATTCTTAATACAGTGTTGTTACCTGATTGATCCACAGCTGTGTGTTTTTGTTTAGTGATAGTTGTTTATGAGTCCCTTGTTTGTCCTGAACAATTAAATTGCTTGCTGTTCTTCAGAAAAAAAAAACCCTTCAGGTTCCACAAATTCTTTGGTTTTCCAGCATTTTTGTGTATTTGATCTCTTTCTAACAATGAATGTATGATTTTGAGATCCATCTTTTCACACTGAGGACAACTGCGGGACTCATATGCAATTATTACAGAAGGTTAAAACGATCACTGATCCCCCAAAAAGAAAAAAACTATGCATTAAGAGCCAGGGGTGTAAACTTTTGAACAGAAGACAAAATAAGTTAAATATACCCCTGGCTCTTAATGCATTGTGTTTCCTTCTGGAGCATCTGGTCCCTCAGTTGTCCTCAGTGTGAAAAGATATGTACTATATGTAAACATCTTTTATGTGAAATATCTGATTTAAGCCAGTATTAAACAAAAAATAACATGGATTTTGTATGATCCCTCTTATTTTGGTAAAATAATTAACATTTTGCAAATTCTGGAAGGTGTATGTAAACTTTTGAATTCAACTGTATTAAAAAAGTTTTTTTTAATCAACTAAATGCATCCTTGGTGAGTATAAGTAAATATCAACAACATTAACAATCTTAACAACCCCAAACTTTTGATCAATAATGTATATGACTACCATCCTGCTAAGATAACAGTACAAGTTGTGAGTGTGTGTACAAATATAAAGAATTCATGGGAAAAAAACTATTTTGCAAGTACAATTTCACATCTGGTATCATCTGAATCAGCAGGCTTCCGTCTTTGTCATCCTGTACAACAACAAAAAACCAGGGTTATACACGTCGAAACAAAATCTCCCTTGCTTCAGCAAAAAGCAGTGTGGTGTGTTTGATCTCTCCGTGACATTTGAGAGAAGCTGTTATAATAAGGGTTTATGAATGAGAGCTCATGTTGTTTTCTCTCTGTCTCTGAACATCCTGCAGGCTGAAAAACAACCTCATTCTCTGCACAACAAACAAATGAAAGGCACAGTGTGTGGAGAGCAAGCCGAGTGAATCCATAAAGCCACCCTCTTGACAGTAAGTCTCGAATGCTCTTTGAAGTATATGCTGTGTTTTTGTGTTAAGAATAACAAAAGTCCATTCACTTTGGCTTCTATAAAACTGGTTAAAATGGGATTCATTTAAAGGAGACGTATTATGCCCCTTTTTACAAAATGTAAGTTAGTGTCCTCATAATGTGTCTGTGAAGTTTCAGCTCACAGATCATTTATTATATAATTTTGAAAATGCATATTTTGAATGGAAGCAGAAACACACTGTTTTTGTGTATGCCTCTTCAAATGCAAATGAGCTGCTGCTCCCCGCCCCCTTTTCCAGAATAGCGCTGTGCATTTACAGCTCATACCTCAGATACTCTGCTAAAAAAATCATAGTTTAAACTTGATTTTATGGTTTTCTGAGTGCACACATCCAAAGCATGCTCACAGAAAGCAGCTTTCACATGTACTAAACTAAGTTCTTTTTCATGTCTTATTGCGCTTAAACTGTCAAATACACAAATTTATGTTAAAAACACACAAGTTACAAAAACAGTCAGTTATGTTTGTAAAGGTAAACAGCTGCAAGAAATTGCATGTTTATATTATATCTATGTGGCAGCAGTGTAATATACAGTAAATTAATTTAAAAATCCACTACTCTCTTGTCTCATCTGAGTCTGGGACTCTAAATAGTGTTCTGTGCTCGTCTGTGCAGCCAGTGACAGAACAGTTAGCATGCTTTGCTCAAATTTTGCGGTTGTCACTTGCAAAAACAAAATGACAGTGCCGTGGGTGTAAACATGCAGATTAAGGGGCGTTAATATTATAATAAGATCCCCTTCTACGCCACAAGAGCAGCGAAATCTGAAAGGTAAATTTTTTCACAAGCTGGCAGAGAATTGCTTGCCAAAAAAAAAGTTACTGGGTTGTTCTTTTTCACATTTTCTGGGTTGGTAGATGCACCAGAGACACGATTATAGCACTTAAACACAGAAAATATGAAATATTTGGCCGTTTATCTTAATTTAACTTTGTCACCTACTTTTTAAATTCAGGATAATGGTGGTTTATGTTTGATTTGAGTCTGTGAGTGGGATACGAATCAATGAAGACCATGCAGATCGGATCAATTCTAATTAGCTGTCTGGCGATTTTCTGTATTGCAAGGCCACTAAGCAGCTGGGCATTTTAATCACACATCTCAAAGTGGCCGACTGAAAGTGACCTTTGAAAAAGAGCGGTAAGTGCTCGCTTTTAGCTCTAAACATGCTTGAGTAGTAAACTAGAATGAACATCACTGAACCATGAACGGAAAAATCATATCTTTCTTCCCTTTTCCATTTTTTTGGTCATACTTAAAGATCAGTCTCTCCTCACAGTGTAGAAGTGTATGTTCTTTGTGGAAGTGTATCAGACTTAAATGTCAAAAGGCTGTTAAAATGATATGGGGAAAAGACTGTAATCGCTATAATTCTCCTTCTTCTTCTAGGCCTTTCTCTCCGCATTCCTGTTCTACTTTATTCTCTTTTTTCCCTCCATTTCCTCTTCGTCTTTAATGTCACTGTATAAAGTCAGCATTAAAGATGCACCAGTCAGCCAGAAGCTAACGAAGCCTCTCTCTCTCTCCCTCTCTACAAGTAACTAAAAAGATGTACACAAAATTAAGGGAAAATAAATGAGCTTCTCCACAGTACCAACAGCCAGAGGGGCCGGACAGAGCTGCTCTTGTAGTTCAGTGATGATAAGAAGAAGAAAAACAGGCAGAGAAACACACAAGGGCTGTTCTTTACTCCAGTTTTGGGGAAGCTGCTTTAAAATATGAACAGCTTGTAGCTTAACACGTTTCAAAGTAGGTAAACTACTGTAGTGCAGCTTCTTTTTGCCAAAAATATGCTACTGAAATGTATCATTTAATCAAGGCTGTTGTGTCTAGCTAGTACCTTGCTGCTGGAAAAACTACACTATTCTCAAAACAGCTGCATCATAATTCATATCAAGTTTCAAAAGTTCATATTTCACATTTTTCAGATCATATTTCTCTCTCATTCTCACCTCTCTGTCTCTTCTTCAGCCTCACATAGACACTTTCAGCCTCCCCTATTCATAATTCAGTTCTGCCCCATATTCCCCCTAGAATTAATAGATTTAAGTCAGCCGTTACTGCTGATCCACGTTCAGTTATTTCTTGTGTGATATTCACTTGAAGTAAAAGAGTTATTTTAATTATGGGGTTGTTTTGTTTAAAGGCTGATGACGAGAACTGAGTTCAATATAACACAGACGTTAGTTCTGGCTGTCCTAAAACATTAATTTCAAACATGAAGTTTCAATTCCTGGCTTGTTTGAGCTCATGCCATGTTAGACTAATTTTTCTCGTTCACCTTCAAACTGTTTGTAAAACAGTCCGCTTTTCACCGGAAGTTCCTGTGTGGCATCCACATGGAACTTCCTGTCATTCTAGCCACATTGCTGCACTGATTACTGACTCAGCAGTGTAACAACATCAGCTTGGTATCAAAGCTCAGAAACTCAATACCACCTTTTTATGTCTCCTGGATGACCTGTTCAGAAAAATTGCTTTCCTATTTTCGTCTCAGTGGCTGATAAATGTGTTAATGAGAACCTTTTTTCAAGTGGGTTGTGGGAAGATTCTAAAGCTTTATTGCATGTTTTAGTGTTAGCAAGTCCTAACTTACATAAATTAGCAACACTAAAATTAGTTCTATTAATTAACAGTAAAATTAACTATACACTCTTAAAAATAAAGATGCTTCACGATGCCATAGAAGAACTTTTTTGTCTAAATGGCTCCATAAAGAAGCATTATCATCTGAAGAACCTTTCTGTTTCACAAAAGGTTCTTTGTGGCGAAAGAAGGTTCTTCAGATTATAAAAAGGTAAGAAAGAGATGGTTCTTTAACTGAATGGTTCTTTGTGGAACAAAAAATGGTTCTTCTATGGCATTGCTGTGAAGAACCTTTTAAAACACCTTTTTTTAAGAGTGTACATTTGTTAACTAACAATGCAAAATACTTAGAAGGCATTTATTAATCTTGGTTAATATTAATTACAGCATTAACTAATAGATTATTAAAAGTAATAGTTTGGTTAATATTGTTTAATGGACCTGAGCTAACATGAACTGTTGTATTTTCATTATCAATTGTTATAAAACATTAATAAATACTGTAAAAAATGTATCGTGTTAACTAATAGGTCTTTATTGTAAGGTGCTACCCCAAAAATTATACAGTGGTACTACTCTGGGGTATTTTTGGAAACAGTATTGTAGTAATAGTAATACATTAGATTTTTGTACATTAAGTGGTTAATATGATTAAATGCCAGATAGCAAGAACGTTTGGGCCAGATGTGGCTGATAGCTGTCACGTTTGGCCTAGGTATGGCATGGCTGAGCACATATGGGCCAAACTTGTACCATATATGTTTTGCCATGGCTTTAGAATTGGAGGGAATTTTCATTTGGGTAACTTTTTGTATTAAGGTATATGGCCCATATGACAGTACACAGACGAGAGCCATATATGGCTCGGATATGGCACATCCTGAAATATGTTAAGTTATGGTTAACATTTGGCTTTTACTTGGAAAAACACACATAGTCATGTGTGGCTGGTTCGTGGCAGTCCACATGTCAGCCCATTCATTCATTCTTCCTGTATTCCTATTGGTGGATTACTGAAAATTTGAAAATATGTCCGTTATTTCCCGCTCTGCTCCCTCTTTACGACAGCCTTTGCCCAGACACACTCTTATTCAGGTAAGTGCAGTTTTGGTGTTTAAAATGTTTTCTAGGGATGTAATTGCTTATTTGTACAGAAAAAAAAGAGTGCTTAGGTATGTGTACCGAACAAACACAGTTTCGTTTTGATCACGATCATGTGCTGAATTCATATACGTGAATAAAACTTCATTATACATACCTCCTGTCCAGTAATCACGATAAGCTTTGTGTTTTATTATTTCCGATAAGTCTCATCTTTAAAATTATGTCTTTTATATCAGAAAATTGAAACGATAAATGCCTTTTTGACGCTCTTTGATGTTGCGTGACAGACCGCTGTAAGTAACGTGCGGAGTGCGCATGAATGGGATCATCCCTTTCTCCTTTCTACTAGTTTTAACGTGATTTAAAAACGAACAGATCTCTCTTGTCTCATGTAATCTCAATTAGTTTTCCTACCGTGGAAAAATGCTAATAAAACATGATTACCTACGAGCACTCATGTCATATTTGTTTTAATATTCAAATAATATCTAATACTAATCATGATATGCTGCTAATGTTCTTTTTTCTATCCTTTTTCCTGACAGACTGTGAAAGAAAGGCTGGTGAGACTTACTAAAAGTATCCATTATTGTTCATTTATTTACTCATTTGACATTTACACCACACTTTGTTGTTCCGTGTACTTCTGTTATTAAATTTGTTATTATATAAACAATGTCTGTGAATCAATTTTGTGTTTAAGATGCTTTAAGATTTACTGTGTAATTGGTATTTTAAATAAATGATAGGTGTGGCATAAGTATGGTTAAATTATGGCTTTTGATATATCAGCCACATGTGGTCCACATACGGGCCATAGCCCACAGAACTCAGCCATATAAGAATACCATATAAGATCCATATATCAGCCACATCTGTTTTCATGATTTGGCTAATTTTAGGGTGGTTTATGGCACTGTTTTGGCTTGGTTCTGGCTAAAAAGATGTGGACCAGTTTTGGGCCGGGGAACCAAAACACTAAAACAACTCATTAAGAAAAAAAACAAACAAACTAAAAACCACCTAAAACAGCTGATTTAGCAAAAAACTGTTAAAAACCAGCTCAAACCAGCTTATTTAGCAAAACCAGCTAGAACAAGCTGATTCAGTAAAAAAGCCAACATAACCACCAGCTAAAACAAGCTGATTTAGTACAAACCCAACAATCAGCTAAAAACCAGATGGTTTAGGAAAGAAACCCAGCCAAAACCAGCTAATTTAGTAAAATAAACACTAAAAACAACTAATTTAGCAAAAAAAAAAAAAAAAAAAAAAAACTAAAAACCACCTAAAACAGCTGATTTAGCAAAATAAAATTTAAAAACCAGCCAAAACTAGTTGATTTAGCAAAAAACGGTTACAAATCAGCTTAAACCAGCTTATTTAGCAAAACCAGCTAAAACAAGCTGATTCAGTAAAAGCCAACATAACCACCACCTAAAACCAGCTGATTTAGTAAAATAAGTTAAAAACCATTTTTTTTAGCAAAAGAAAACAGTTAAAAACAATGCTGATTTAGTAAAAAACCCACACTAAAAACAACTCATTTAGCAAAATAAAAGTTAAATACTGCTAAAACAACTTAAAACCTAGTTAAAACAGTTAAAACCCAGCCAAAACCAGCTGATTTAGCAAAACTAGTTTATTTAGCTAAATAAATGTTAACAACCAGCTAAAGCTGATTCAGTAAAAAAAGCCAACAGTCAGCTAAAAACTAGCTAAAACCAGCTGATTTGGTAAAAAAAAAAAAAACACACTAAAACAGCTGATTTATGGAAAAACAAAACAAAATGAAATGAAAAACAACCAGATTTTTCAAGCCAACTTAATGAATTTCTCACTGCAAGTTGAATCACTTTAAATTTATTTAAATATTTGTTCATCGTTTTTTATTGTCCAAAGACTAACAGAAACAGCCTTATGAAGATAAACAAACAACAACAACTATAGTTGTTTACTATACAAAAACATACAGGGCAGAAAACATTATCGTGTTTGAAGAACAGAATTTAAGGAGAGGTTTTCAACATAGTCCCAGAGGGGTGTCGATATCGGCCAAACGTCATTAGGCTTTTAAATTATAAGTGAGTTTCTCAAGTTGCAGTATGTTGATGCCTGAGAAATTTTGAAGGATGGTACCTGAGGGGATGACCAAAGTAACGATATACATTTCTTTGCCAGATAAACCAGAATTAGAAAAGATATTTTACGTGGAATTCAAACACTGTCTCCATTCCAGTGTTCAGTAGGACAAACAAAATCGCAATTTAAGAAGTTCTTCAATAATATGATGTATTGTTGTCCAGAATTAAATAATTTTATCACAATACCAAAAGCATAGAAAGGTTCCCTAACCTTTTTTTTTTAAACAAAGACTAAGAATTTCTGTACATCATTAAGCACAGTGACCTGAGATAAAGTCTGTTAATTAATTTATAATTAGGGTTATGAAGCCCCAGGAAAATACAGTTTAAATTAAAGATTATTACATACAGCAGACCAGTCAGCATTATCAATGCCATTGCCTAGGTCCTTTTCCCAAAAAGTCTTCAAAAGGCAAATGTATCTAGCAAGGCATTGTATATTTCATATATTAACCCCTTAGTAAATCGATTAAAATCTGTTTAATTCCAGTCAGTTTTGTTCAGTTTCAGTCAAGGGATTGTATAAAATGACACATCCAAAGATATTTAAAGAAATATGTTTTCACTATGTTGTATTGATCCAATATCTGCTGGAAAGATTGAAGATGTTTCCTAGAAAAAAGCAAGATATTTGAGAAATATCTATTTTTAACCAGGCCTAGAGACTGATGTTGTTCAGGGCAGCAAGAAAATCTGGATTATAAGTAATAGGGAATAACAAAGAAAGGCAAGATGGTATCCTAAGATATGATTTTACATCTCTCCTTGCCACTTTACTTAAAAAAATACCATGGTACATGAATATGGTAATCATTCAGTACCATCACTGTATTGTAAAGGATGTAATTGAATTCTGTGAATTTAGTTTAATATAAAAAGATGATGCATTAAAGACATTTGAACAGATGAAATCCATTCTCTGAAGATGCTTCTCTACTGCCTGTTTGGGCTTTGATGATAGAAATTAGTTTTTTGTACCTAACCAGAGTGAAAAAGTGTTTAGCACAAAATTGCTTCCCTTCTACGAGGAATTGCTGATATGGACACAAAAAGAGATGTTCAGGTACTTGTTGTGACAAGCAGTGCATGACTGAGCCAGTGGAGATTTACTGTCTATTACTGCAGCACATCAACACACACATGAAGTGTGAAAGTGTGTGTATGTTTGGGTGTCTTTTTAAAGCAGCATCTATGTGTGTGTTGAATTGGATGTGTGAGATGCAAATTCCTGCGCTGTAACAGCTGTAACATAGCTAGCCCTGCCGCAATGCAGTGCATGTGTGTATTTGTGAATTCAAATGCCATAATCTCTCAAAATCTTTCAAATTTATTGCAGAACAAAATGCAATCTCATTATCACTCTCCCTGGCCATCTGTAGATAAAATGAAAAGAAGTCCTGATGAACCATTTAAATAAACAATTTTGAGGTTGTCCACTTGATTTTCCCAGCTGTGCAATGAAGATGATATTTATTTAATGGTTTCTTTGTGTTTCAGCCACAGAACAGACGTTCTCTGAGTGCTGTGGTTGTTGATTTTATCTCAAATGCTTGTTCCGTATTGAGCTCTTAATTGACTGTAAACCCATCACGGCCTGAGTATGTACTGCTCACACTGCAGCATATTTTTATGTCCTATCTGAACTCATTACTGCTTGTGGTTGTAAATGTGATGTCTTTGCAGAGTGCAGATAAGAATGTAATGGAACACTGGTACCTTAATTTCCTAGAATCCCCTTTGCATCTTTACTGCTGTTTATACTCTAAAGTGAAATATAGACAAACCAAGTGATTGGGTTGTTTTGACCCAGCAGTTGGATTAAATGTTTAACCCAACCTTCTGGGTAGTTTTATTTTACTTTAGAGTAATATTGTAAAATATTATTACAATTTGAAATTTCTCTTTTGAATTTTAACATATTTTGAAGACCCCCTTTGGTGAAAATTAAGTTTTAATGTTCTTAAAGACAAATTCATGCCAATTCATCAGTCAACACCATTTCTTTTCTCCTTACTAAAGGCTCAAAAAGCATTTTTACACACTTGCAAATTTACAGAAGGCCGTTTACACCACTGAATAAAAAAGGTTATTGTGAATTTTTATCTCACAATTCTGACTTTTCTTCTCAGAACTGTCAAATATGAACTTGCAATTGCAAGTTATAAAGTCAGAATTGCAAGGTTTTCTCAGAACTGTAAGATATAAACTTGCAATTGCAGGTTATAGTCATAATTGCAAGGTTTTCTCAGAACTACGAAATATAAACTCGCAATTGCAAGTTATAAAGTCAGAATTGCAAGGTTTTCTCAGAACTGTAAGATATAAACTCGCAATTGCAAGTTATTGTCAGAATTGCTTGATATAAACTCGCAATTGTGAGTTATAGTCAAAATTGCTTAATATAAACTTGCATTGTGAGATATAAAGTCAGAACTGCGAAATATAAATTCACAATTCTGACTTTTCTTCTGAGAATTGCTTGATATAAACTCGCACTTGTGAGTTATAGTCAGAATTGTGTGATAAACTCACAATTCTGACTTCTTAGAATTGAGATATAAACTTGCAATTGCAAGTTATAGTCAGAATTGTGAGATATAAACTCGCAATTGTGAGATATAAAGTCAGAATTGTGAGATATAAATCCACAATTCTGACTTTCTTCTGAGAACTGCTTGATATAAACTGGCACTTGCGAGTTATAAAGTCAGAATTGCGAGATATAAACTGACAATTCTGACTTTTCTTCTTAGAATTGAGATATAAACTTGCACTTGCAAGTTATAGTCAGAATTGCTTAATATAAACTCACAAGTAAGAGTTATAAAGTCAGAATTGTGAGATATTAATTCACAATTCTGACTTTTTTCTGAGAATTGCTTAATTTATACTCACAGTTGCGAGTCATAAAGTCAGAATTGCTTGATATAAACTCACAAGTAAGAGTTATAAAGTCAGAATTGTGTGATATAAACTCACAAGTAAGAGTTATAAAGTCAGAATTGTGTGATATAAACTCACAGTTGCGAGTTATAAAGTCAGAATTGCTTGATATAAACTCACAGTTGCGAGTTATAAAGTCAGAATTGCTTGATATAAACTCACAAGTAAGAGTTATAAAGTCAGAATTGTGTGATATAAACTCACAAGTAAGAGTTATAAAGTCAGAATTGCTTGATATAAACTCACAGTTGCGAGTTATAAAGTCAGAATTGCTTGATATAAACTCACAAGTAAGAGTTATAAAGTCAGAATTGTGTGATATAAACTCACAATTGCGAGTTATAGTCAGAATTGCAAGATATAAACACAATTCTGACTTTTACTCTCAGAAAAGTTAGATATAAACTCGCAATTGCGAGTTATAAAGTCAGAATTGTGTGATATAAACTCACAAATGCGAGAAATATAGTCAGAATTCCAAGATAAGAACACACAAATCAGATTTGTTTCTCAGAATTGTGATATAAATTTGCAATTGTGAGTTATAAAGTCAGAATTGCTTGATATAAACTCACAAGTAAGAGTTATAAAGTCAGAATTGCAAGATATAAACACAATTCTGACTTTTACTCTCAGAATTGTGTGATATAAACTCACAAATGCGAGAAATATAGTCATAATTCCAAGATAAGAACTCACAAATCAGATTTGTTTCTCAGAATTGTGATATAAACTTGCAATTGCGAGTTATAAAGTCAGAATTGCGTGATATAAACTCTCAACTGCGAGTTATAAAGTCAGAACTGTGAGATGATAACTTGCAATTCTGACTTTTTTCTTGCAAATGCGAGTTTATATCTTGCAAATCTGTTTTTTTTTTTTCTTTTCTGGGAATTCTGACCTTTTCTCAGAATTGTGAGATAAACTCACAATTGCTAATTATATATATATATATAACATTATTATCAAGTTGAAACATTTTTATGTGTAAATAATTTTTTTTTATAAATGTATTTTGTATAAATAATATACACATACATACACACATCTATATGTGTGAGTGTATTTCTGATACATGCCAGGGAACTCAGACTTTGAGTTCAGCATCAGCAAGGGGTTTAACTTCATAGATTACATGATAAAACATCTGAAGATGTGAATATGAGAGGGATTGTGGCAAAGGGAATCGCTTGAGGATTTGTGAGAGATGCCATATGGTCCATTATTAATTCAGCATTACGGTAATTATACAATCTTGATTTTAGCAATGTCTTGCCCTGCTGTTAATATCCATCATAATCTTAATTTTCCCTTCTCATCCTCCTCTTTGCCTCTTTCTCTTCTTCACACATTTTATAGCTTCCTTTGAAGCCTCAGTAGAAGCAGAAATAAAAATTCATTCACATTGCCTTCAGCTTCGAACCCTGGGATGCTTTTGAAGAGTTTGTTTCCACAGGAAAACTCTGACCATCGCACATGGAAGTTTTAGTGCTGTTAGCATTTTGAGTTTCAAATTGAGAATACTGAAATAGATCCGCATACAGCAGCAAGGGCTTGGGTAAAGTTAATCTCATCCTTTAAAATCCCTGGAAATGAAAGAAGAAACCCTCTCTTATCTTCTCCATTTCACCTCACACCACTGCAGTATATAATATTACAAATGTTTCTATATATATCTGTAATAGAACTACATTAAATACTATATAATTCAAGGTGTTATATGACAGGTGGCCAAATAAACGCACTTAAAGCCAATACATATTTGAATTGGCGAAGTGGAGAACTAGACTAGATGCCTTTTGTCAATAAAAACAAAATGATTTTTGCTATTAAATGAGCTGAAGCAATACATAATTATGTTCTTTACAGCTTACTTAATAATTGTTGTTGGGACAACATTAATATTTTTTGTTGGCATAATTAACTGGGCCTTAGATCTGTAGTTTCCAGCATGCTTTGCATTGTACTGCATTAAGAGAGAAAATGTTGAAATTAAGTGTAATTGTATGTGTTTTTCAGTAAAGAGAAAGTGTTTAATGTTCAGTTATGATACTATCTAGAAGAGTATCTGTTATGTTTTTGAGTTTTGTAGTTGTGCTAGGGGAGCTTGTGCTTATAGGCTTTGGGAGGCTATGTGATATATATTGCAATATATGTGTGTTCTTTCATTTAATGAGCAATAACTCTGCTAATGCTAGTACTGAGACCAGTCTCTTCTTTGCTTATATAATATTATACTACATATCATAGTAATAAATGTCTTTAACATGCTGTTGCTAGTTGTTAGGTTAAATCAATTAAAGGAGAAGTTTACTTTTAGAATTTCCTGATAGTTTACTCACCCCCATGTGATCCAAGATGTTCATGTCTTTCTGTCTTCAATAGCAAAGAAATTAAGGTTTTTGAGGAAAACATTCCAGGAATTTTCTCCATATAGTGGACTTCAATGGTAGTCTCGCGTAGCCTGACCTTCAGACTGACGGCTGAAGGTCTGGAATTCATGGCAGCTTTCATTGGCCAAGTCCCGCCCATAAGACCGTTTGATCGACATGTCAAACAACCAATCACATTTCGTTTCGTTCAGCGTCACGTTTCGGTGCGTGGAAATGCCCCCACAACAACAGACTGGCGTGCAACAAGTCAGTCATTGAAATAACCAGCATTGAAAGATAACGAAGAAGAGGGAGAACAAGCAGTAAGTCAGTAATTTTTTTGCGAACGTCGCAAATGTGTATAACAACAATGGCGTCTGCATAAGCACCTTTTAGCAAAACGCCGAGTAAATCAGTCTGCGCTTTGTTTCCCGGCGGACCGAAAAATAAACGTGACACTCGCATCTCCCGGAATTCCGGTCAAATTCAACTAATCAGATGATGACTTCGACATTCCTGAAGTGTTTCCAGTTAAGTGTACCATATGCATCAGATGTTCAGCCAACGTTCCGTGGGCGTGACGTCTGAGACTACTTCAATGGTGGCCAGTGGTTTGAAGGTCCAAATTACCCAGCCGAGGATCTGTCAGTTTTTTAAAACTATAAAAATGTATATACGTTTTAACCACAAATGGTCATTTTGCACCAGCCCAACCTCAGCGCATTACGTAGTCACGTTGGAAATGTCACGTGTGACGTAGGCGGAAGTAAAACAACGATGTTGGACGATTTTGAAGTTGGAGGTTAACATAAGATGGAATTTTTTGCCCTGTCCTACGCTCTTAAAAATTAAGGTGCTTTAATAGGTTCTTTACAGCGATGCCACAGAAGAACCATTCAGTCAAAGGTTCCTTATAGAACCATCTCTTTTTTATAATCTGAAGAACCTTATTTCACCACAAAGAACCTTTTGTAAAGCATAACGTTTCTACAGATGTTAAAGGTTCTTTATGGAACCATTTAGACAAAAAAGCTTCTTCTATGGCATTGTGAAACACCTTTATCGCAGATCTAGTGCTCTCATCATTTGGGGTTAAAAAGTATATTCTTTTTTTTTTTTTTTGTAGAAAACGTTGATGTAGCCGCGCTATTTTAACTTCCTTATATATTCCTTAATAATCTGCAAGTAATTGTGTGAAAATTAGGCTTTATTAATCAAAATACTGTACCTCTGACTCTGTATATCATACTCTGTGTGAAAAGGAATAAAAGTTGTAGAAGTTTTACTGCCTCTAGTGTAATTTCAACTGGAAACTGCAGTGATTGGAACATATACAGTATCTCCTCACATTGTGAGTACACTCCTCACATTTCAGCAACTATTTTAGTATATCTTCTCAAGGGACAATACTATAGAAATGAAACTTGGATATATTTTGGAGCAGTCAATGTGCAGCTTGTTTTGCAGGATAGATTTTCAGTCCCCTGAAAATGACTCAACATGCAGCCATTATTGTCAAAATAGCTCCAAAATGTCAATATATTGTGTTAGCACTGTTGTTATTTGCCACTGCTGGACGTTAGACACATGGTGCTTCTCCACCTTATGCTTGAGGATGCCCCACAGGTGCTTAGGGTTCAGGTCTGGAGACATACTTGGCCACCTCATCATCTTCAGCTTTCTTAGCAAGGCAGTTGTCATTTTGGTGTTGTGTTTGGGGTTGTTGTTATGTTAGAAAACTGCCGTTCAGCCTAGTTTCTGTAGAGAAGGCATCATGTTCTGCTTCCAAATGTACAGTGCATAATGGAATCCATTTTTCCCTCAAAGACCATTATGCTACCACCACCATGCTTGACTGTAGGCAAGACACTATTTTTTTGGTACTCCCCACCAGGGCATCGCCGCACATGTTGGACACGATCTGAGCCAAACAAGTTTATCTTAGTCTCATCAGACCACAGGTTCCAGTAATTCATGCTCTTGAGCAGGTTGTCTTCAGCAAACTGTTTGCAGGATTTCTTATAAGCCAAGATTCAATGTACTGTACGGATTCAATCTACTGGGTTAATATGAATGAATTTTGAACTTTACACAGTTTAACCCTTAGTGTTGTGCTTCAGGGTTAAATGAAATTACCATTACATTTTCCATTTTATGTGGATTTTTGTATTTGCCTAATTTAAAATAGAGAGATTTTACATATTTAAAGCCAAAGTTCTCCAATTACAATCCATTTTACCTCCATAATTTAATGTATGTTGTTTCAGAGGCAGATGTTTTGTTGAAAGATTACTGGAACCAACATTTTTTTTTTATTGAGAATAGCATGCAAAAAATTTATAAAAGGTCAAATTTGAATGATAAGCTTTACTCTGCAATGAATAATACACATGCACACAAACACTCTCTCTTGTTTTCTCCCTCTCTCCCTCCGTGTTGTTTGCTTCACATGATCTGTTAGAGGACAGCAGGTGAAACTGGATGGCTATTATATTTTGACCTTTACATGTCCTCATCCCCATCTCTATCAGAATCCCTGTCTCCCTCCCTAACAATATCTTTCACTCTCTTTCCCTTCCTCCCTGCCTCTCGTTCCATTTAATTTCTCTGTTCAGCGGTCTGGTGGCATTTGGAGTTTCCTGCTGGGCTGAAGAAGATGGAAAATGTTCAGAAAAGAGAAAAAGTGCTTTTTCTTTTTTTTTTTCCTCCTTTCTTTTTTTTAAAGAAAGAAAGGGTCTATATTTTGTGACCTGCGCTCTTTACACTGATCAATAATCCATGGGCTCAGTGGAGAGATTGCTGTGTGTGTTTCAGTGAGAAAAAGTGAATTTTCCATTGCAGATGGACGTGGGGAGCAGCGGGAAGCCTTCTGCCAGTCCACTCAACCTTGGCAGAATCATTTCTCTGTCTCACAGACAGATACAGACAACTTAATTTACATGTTTTTAATATTTAGTGAGAGTTTCTGGAGACATTGTGCTGATGGCTGCTGCAGCTTTTACTGCATAACATGTACAGCGATGCTCTTAGCAGATGCGTTCCTACTAAAACATCTTAGAAGAAAACGCATCTGTCATGCTTGTGAATATTACTGTGCGATGTTATGAAACAATCAGCAGGTCGCCAACTCAAGTACCAAGAGTGAAATGGTTTTAATAGCTGATGTGCAAAAGGCACATAAAACCTTCCAGCTTGCAGTAGTCGATTTTTGCGAAACTAATATATATATACTGAACATTATTATTATTATTTGAATAATATACAATTTATTGTGCTTTATGACTATTTCTCTATCATATTTTAATGAAAATGTCATTTATTACTTTTGACAGTTATATGAGGCAAAAGAAGACTGAACAGTTCAACATGGCTTCTGCTTAGAGATCTGAAGGCTGCTAATCGAAGGTAAAGCTTTCTTTAGTTTTCTCTTTCTAGTTCTGTGTTTTTCTTTCTTTTCGTTATCTCTGGTTAATCAGGTTGTTTTTGTTGACCTTTCTGCTGCCACAGTCCACTGCACAATCAGTAATGGACGTGAATCAGTAATTAAAGCACATACAAACGGAAACAACATCATTAAATGCTTATCAAACTTTTATGTGCTACATTTGTGATTTGAGAGAAAGACAAGAAATGCAGTGTATCGCTTACCACCACACATGCACACACACACACACACACACACACACACACACACACACACACACACAAAGAGTGGGAGGTGAATGACTCAACATCATATCAGACAGCTGTGACTTCAGAGGTCTGTGGTCGTGTTGCTTTACTTGGCAGGAAGGTGATTTTTCAGTCCTCAATTATTATATACAATAAAGGAGAGCTTATTACCATCCATCTTCTCATCTCTCCATCTTCAAGCTGCAGAGACCAGAATAAATATATAAATGGGTTTCAGAAGACTGAGCACTGAAAATGCTTCTTTTTTGCATTCTTCTGTGATATATTTTTTACATTAGAAATTATTATATATTCTTAGCACAACAGTTTAAATCGAAATCTAAAGTAAAAAAAATGTTTCACTATTTGGTTTGTCTTTCTGTTTGCTTTGATGACAGCAGCACTTGAGCTGCATGAGCGTCACAGGTTTGTGTGAGATCTGGTGATCATGTTCTCCAGCATGATTTGAGAAACATCCGGAGAACATCTTGTGCTTCAGTTAAAGCAAGAACATATTACTGTTTGTAAAAAGGATTTTACATGGCACAGATGTGCCTTCTAATGAAGTAGAAATCTTAAATATTTGCTCTGAATTGTGTCTGTTTTTAATAACAGTTTAAAGTCCTTAAAACTTTATTTATTTGTTAATTATTTATTTTTAGATTTAAAAAAAATGAGTTTTGGACACTGTAAGTTAGGGTTGTCATGATTATCATGGCTTCAAAAATTCACAATAATTATATGTTGTGATATCTATAGAAATCTTAAAAGTTACATTAGAAAAATTTAAAATAATAATAAATAAATCATGCTATAAGTTAAATTAATATTTTTTTCTTTTTTGACCACTGAATCACACTATTCCATATACAGTTGAAGTCAAAGATTTACATCCAACAATGTTAATTATTTTACCAAAATAAGAGGAATCATACAAAATGCATGGTCTTTTTTATTTAGTGCAACTTGAATAAGATATTTCAAATAAAAGATGTTTACATGTAGTCCACAAGAGAAAACAATAGTTGAATTTATAAAAAATTACCCCTTTCAAAAGTTTACAAATACTTGATTCTTAATACTGTGTTGTTACCTGAACGATCCACTTTTCTTTTTTTTTTTTTTTGATAGTTGTTCATTAGTCCCTTGTTTCAGGTCCACAAATTCTTTGGTTTGTCAGCATTTTTGTGTATTTGGACCTTTTCCAACAATGACTGTATAATTTTGAGATCCATCTTTTCACACTGAGGACAACTGAGGGACTTATATGCAACTATTACAGAAGGTTCAAACACTCACTGATGCTTCAAAAGGAAACGCTATGCATTAAGAACTTTTTGAATTTGAAGATCAGGGTAAATTTAACTTATTTTGTCTGCTGGGAAACACAAGTATCCTCTGTAGCTTCTGAAGGGCAGTACTAAATGAAAAATAAAGATATTTAGGAAAATAATAAAAAGTTCAAAAGTTTACACCCCTGGCTCTTAATGCATCGTTTTTTTCTTCTGAAGCATCAGTGAGTGTTTGAAGCTTCCGTAATAGTTGCGTATGAGTAATAAACAAAAATGCTGAAAAAACGAAGAATTTGTGGGATCTGAAAGATTTTTCTGAAGAACAGTAGGCAGTTTATCTGTTCAGGACAAACAAGGAACTCAAGAACAACTATCACTCAACAACAACAAAAAAAAAAAAAAACAGCTGTGGATCATTCAGGTAACAACACAGTATTAAGAATCAAGTGTATGTAAACTTTTAAACAGGGTCATTTTTATAAATCCAACTATTATTAACTATTGTCTTGTGGACTATATGTAAATGTATTTTATGTGAAATATCTTATTCAAGTTAGTACTAAATAAAAAATGACATGCATTTTAGATTCCTCTTATTTTGATCAAATAATCAACATTTTGCAGATTCTGCAAGGTGTATGTAAACTTTTGACTTGAACAAATCACAGGTGAGAGTTTGACGCTCCATAAGTGTCATATTATCTTATGTGTAATATTCATTTCCAAATATCGCCGATTCCGGTATATTTTGACACCCCTAATTAACATGATAACAGTGTTTCATTATTAAATATCACAATTGTTGTCAATACCAGTATATCGCAGCACCCCTACTGTGAGTGTTTGCGTAAACCAAACCATGAATGGAAGAATGTTTGAAACAGTGGATGCTTGAGGATAAACTTCAATGTGTGTGTACAGTATGTGCGAGATAATATGTGTGTGTGAACTCCAGAACACTTAATAGAACAGTCTATTTTCAGTGAGGCTTAGTGAAGCAGGTCTGCATGGCAAGAGGTTAATGAAGGAAGGGAAGACTCGTCTAAATTATTCACACCATCCCCACTCCTCTTTTTCATCAGTCCATCACTGACCTCTACCTTTCCCAACTGCCCACATATTAATGCCTTCACCTTTAATAGTAGATGCATTTTGTATTTGTTCAGATTGACTGCTTTTGTCAGCCGGTTCAACAAAGAAAGTCATTCTATATTTAGTGTTCAATTTGCAAGCCTAAAGTTTATTTCAAAACAAACAGGCAGCATTTTGAAGGGAGAATAGATATGTGAGCTGTGAGATTTGGATGTGTAGATGGAGCATATGTATAGAATCTACTCTTCATACATACTGTGTGCTTTTTTGAGATGATCTTGTCCATATTTCCTGCAGTGTGAAGAGGGTGCTGTCAGGAGATGAGTGAAGGGCCATGGGGCACAACGATGAATAAGCAGTCAAGAGTGTCTTTATGAAAGGCTTTCTCAGATTGAATCTTTGTGTAGGCTCTAAAGGCCCTCTGAGAGCCAAGGGACTCCTTGTGGTGACGTGTACAGAATACTCTGTATTTCATTTTACGAACCACCACAGTTTTTTGTGGCCTTACTTGACTTTTTTTTTTTTTAAATCCAAAGCACCTCACAGCATTAATTGAGGACTGTTTCCTTTTAGATAACATAAGTACAATGGATAGAAACTTGGCTATCATTCAGAAGTTGTTTTCTGGGTTTTCTACTTTCAGGGCACTTATTAATTCAGACTTCCCATAGGTGGTGTAACCTGGAGTTCAATCCCTGCATTTAATTAGAATTTTATTTTTTTCCCCTTTATGTCCTCTCATAATGTTGGACAAATTTATATATCGTTTTATAACTCTTCTAAAGTAGTTTTTAAGCCAATTAATACATTTGAGCAAGGATGCATTGATGTATAAAGTGACAGTAAAGACATCGTAATGTTAGAAAAGGTTTCTATTTCAAATAAACGCTGTTTCCAATATTGATAATAATAAGAAATGTTACTTGAGCACCAAATTAGAATATTAGAATGATTTCTGAAGGATCATGTAACACTAACTAAGTACTGATGCTGAAAATTCAGCTTTGCCATCACAAATCAAATTAATAACATTTTAAAATATCTTAAACACAGCCAAGACACTGCAGGTGAATAGGGTAAAAAAACAAACATAGTTATCGCCTTGCTTACCCAATGATTGATTACACTCATAATTGCAAAAAGATTTTGTATTACAAGTTTTCTAAAATGTTAGATTAAATATGCAAATGAGGCAATATTTAATGAAATGTGTGCTAATTTGCATACATTTCTAGTACAAAAATGGAAAATAAAGTGTAAAGTCGGCAACACCAAAGCTCCAAAAAAATATATCAAAAATATTTATTTATAAAACAACTTTCGCATAGCGTATGTAACGTTTCGAGCATGCAGGCTCTTCATCAGACAAATTGAATACTGATGTGCCACTCTTTATATCTCCAGGTGATCAAAATCACATGACCAAACACCATGTTAATGACCAATACATCAACAACTACAATAAATGTAAAACACTTTTTTTTTTTTTCAAAAAAGTGTTTTTTGAAGTGTACATTAATAACAATATTGTTGTATTTTGCATAGTTTTACATGTTTTTGGGTGTAGATTTATTGTAGTTGTTGATGTATTGGTCAGTAACATGGTGTTTGGTCATGTGATTTTGATCACCTGGAGATATAAAGAGTGGCACATCAGTATTCAATTTGTCTGATGAAGAGCCTGCATGCTCGAAAGGTTACATACGCTATGCGAAAGTTGTTTTATAAATAAATATTTTTGATATTTTTTTTGGAGCTTTGGGGTTGCCGACTTTACACTTTATTTTGTACTTGTTGCTTTTTAGTCGAGCACCCATTTGAGACTGATGTGCGTGCTTTTGTTTCATTTTTCTTCGTAGTACAAAAATGGATACACTGGTTGAGTTTCAAAATTCTTGTTTACATTTTTTTTTGACATATTAGAGTCAAAAGTTTTTACAGAGGGAATTTGTCACTCCATAATTCAGCAAATACTTAGAACAGACAGAAAACACTATATTTTCTATATTATATAATTTTGGGGGGAATAAAATATAGTATGTAATCAAGCTAATTATATGTGAACAAATCCCTCTGTAAAAACCTTCAGGATATAGACAGGAGTAAAAATATAAAGTTTGGTGTGCATAAGTGTTACTGAAGTGGATATTTTTGGCTCAGTGTAGGAGAAAAAACTAATTTCGAGAAAACAAGATTAAAAATATTAATTGTAATTTAAATCTATTGCCACAAAATAGATAAAATGCTATAAAATAAACACTTAACAGTGCCTTTTGGATGTTTTCTTTCTACTAGTCTGAAAACACACACACACACACACACACACACACACACACACACACACACACACACACACACACACACACACACACACACACAAATTTGTTTCCAAAATTTGACAGATGCCTGAAAAAACAGTGTTTTGTCTCCCCTTAAATTCTAATAATATTTCACAAAATTAATGTTTACTGTCTTTTTGCAGCTTTTATGAGAATTAAAGACTTCTTTTATATATATTTGCATTTATATACTCTTCAGTTCATGGGTCGCCTTTACTTGGCGCTGAACCTGCATTAGCTTTCGTTCTTTTGTGGCTTCCTAGTGCCTAGCTGACATTTGCGTTTTAATAGCGGCAGTGACTTCTGAAAGGTAACACTGAAAATAACATTTCACTTCTCAGCAGTAAGATTCGAAATAGCTCTACTTATCGGCTTCTGGAGTCAGACTGTTGTGAGAGTGAAGGCCACATGTCTTTGTGCTGCTTTGAGGAGTTTCCTTCAATCAGTCTTCTAAACATTGTTGCTGCAGTTTATAAGGGCACCTCTACACTTCAGTCATTGCTTGTAAACTAGTGCAGTCCCTAAGGCAGGAGTGGGAAAAATTCTGGAAAGGTCTTTAAAGTTCCACTTTTCTTTACATTAAAAGGTACTTTTGACTTTCAGTTGACATGCAATCAATTCTGGTTTAGACTTTGAGTGTGAAAGATAGCCTGTACTGCACACAGAGGAAAAACTGATTTATTTAATATTATCTAATGTGACAATTATATTAAATTAATTTGCACAACTCAGGGCATATTCAATTACATGTCTGATTGGTTTTCTTTTATTTATGTCCTGCATATATTTTTCCCTGCAGACAAGTGGAATCATGTCGAATAATCTTGGGAAACAAAATTGAGCCTGATCTTCGGGCCATTAGAACAAAGGTTAGATTTGGAAAATAATTTCTAGATGTGCTTCCTCACAGGTCCAAATATCTTGCCATCTGTTTTAGATAAACAATCCTGAGGGAATGTTTTGAATAGTATTATTTCTTAAGTATTTTGTATTTATTATTTCCCCCGGCAATTTTATCTTTTGATGTACTTTCTGCAATAATTAAATTTCAGTAATGCTAAGCAGAAAAGTAAATAAACTTCGAACTTCAAATTTTGGTAAAAAAAAAATATATGTATATATATTGAATTGTTTTTTAGACAAAATGTGTATTGGTGAAGTTCCTTTTATTTTAAGATTTTATTAAATTATTTTTTATGATTAGATATTATTTGAGCAACTGATTGGATGAATCAAGATATTTGCACCTTTTTAAAAATAGCTAAAAATATTTTACATTTAATGACATTTTGAAAATGCATAGCTGCAGTTCTCATGAAAATGATATACTAATAAAAATATATGCTATATTGTACTGTAAGTCAAAATCTGATTAATAAATATTAAAATAATTAAAAAAGATATAGTATAAAGTATTTTATTTAATATGGTAATTTATTAATTTAATTATAAGTTTAAAATGTGTGCTTTATATATCCATATATAATTTTTTTCCCATTATTAACTCAGACTTTTCATAGGAATTCATAGCCTACATTTAGTTATGATTTGAAGTTTTTTGCCTTTTTGTCCTTTCATAATTTTAGACAAATTTACAGTTAATTCTTAATTTTATAATTAGTTTTTCTAACTATTAAAATATAGCTAAATAAAATAAACTAGCTAAAATATTTTACATTTAATAACATTTTGGAAATCCATAGCTTTAGTTCGAATGGAAAACATATATTAATAAAATATATATGTTAAATTGCGCTATAAGTCAAAATCTGATTTAGAAATATTAATAATAAATAATTAAACACAAACAATAATAAAAGGAATTCATAATATAAGTTCATTTATTTAATATTTTAATCTATGAGTTAATTTAATTATAAGAATACGCTGTTTAGAAATATATGTAGTCTTACATATTTTACATTTTTTAATGATTTTTTTTAAAAAGCAAAACCTACCAAATGTGATATTATATATTTGTATGTATGTATGCATTTATTTATTTATTTTTACTTTTTAAAGCAAATTCTCATCCTATTTATTTGCCTTTTTATTTATTTACAACAAGAAGGCCTCATGCAGCAGGGAAAACTGAATTATTTAATATTTTGTTTTTCATACTGCATCAGGCCTTCTCACTCCTTTACAATATTAGTATCTTAAAATCCAAAATCTATCCGATTTGCTGAACTCTTTTCACTCTCTCCTTTCTCTCTGTAGTGCATGATACTGTTCTGCAGCTTTCTAGGATCTACAGCCTAAGTTTATTGCAGTGATTAAAGTGCTAAGTCTTGTTCAAAAATTGATTAGCCTCGGTAGCGTGCCTAGGGACAGCACAGTATACAATAAAAAGTGCCGGGGACCAGGCGAACATGGATTAGAACGGATCAATACTAACAGAGATGAACACACTTAAGAATAAAACATGAACTTCCAGCATTGCGGCATCCATGCAGTCTTAGATAATCATGGAAGATTCTTCAGGGACCATGTATGAAACTTTCCGTTTATGAAATAATATCAATTTCTCCCCAGTTGCACCTAGAATAACAACAGTGCAGACTTAGAACAGAAAAAAACCCTCAGGGAAAATGACCTTCTGGGGAGTCTTTTACAACATCTCAGTGGGTTGCATGCCTATAGTGCTGGGTTCAAGGTCATAATAATTTAGGAGGAAATGACAAGTGTGAAGCAGCCCCTAAAGTGATCATTAGGAGGAAAAGAGAGAAAGGAAACACATTCTTTGTCAGCCCAGGGGAGATAACAGAGGTGAAAGAGGAGCTCTGTGACTCTGGAGGGAGGGATGCTGTTACACAGTGGGCTTTAAAGCGTTTGTTTTTCCTTAGTAAATACACATCAGACTTCAGCTTCATGCAGCCAGAGTGTAAGATCATTGTTTCTGGCAAGACTTAATATGACAAATTAGCATATAAGCAGTGAAGTGAAAAAATTACTGCATGTTGAACTCTGCATAACTGTCTGCTTTTCATGTTTGTTTTTTCAATAGAAAGAAAATCCTCTTACTGATGCGCAATAGAGTGATCATTTATTAGTGCAAATGGCAAAATTCTATTTGTGTCTAAAAAGAAAGGAATAATTTAAATAAAAAAGTAAATTTAATCATTAATTACTCGCCCTCATGTTGTTCCAAACCCTTCCATGAAACAGAAATGTGAATTTATTAATAGCTTCCTGGCAACTTTTTAAGCATCACTGAGATAATATTATATACAGTTGAGGTCAAAAGTTTACATACACCTTGCAGAATCTGAAAAATGTTAGTTATTTTACCAAAATAAGAGTGGTCATACAAAATGCGTGTTATTTTTTATTTAGTACTGACCTGAATAAGATATTTCACATAAAAGACGTTTACATATAATCCACACAAGAAAATGAAACCGTTCAACAGTTTACATACACTTGATTTTTAATACTGGGTTGTTACCTGAATGATCCACAGCTCAGTTTTTTTTTTTGTTTAGTGATAGTTGTTCATGAGTCCCTTGTTTGTCCTGAACAGTTAAACTGCCTGCTGTTCTTCATAAAAACCATTCAGGTCCCACAAATTCTTTGGGTTTTCAGCATTTTTTGTGTATTTGAATCCTTTTCAACAATGACTGTCTGATTTTGAGATCCTTTTTTTTCACACTGAGGACAACTGAGGGACTCATATGCAACTATAACAGAAGGTTCAAAGGCTCACTGATGCTTCAGAAGGGGAAAATTATGCATTAACAGCCAGGGGTGTAAACTTTTGAACAGAATGAAGATACGTACATTTTTCCTTATTTTACCTACATATCATATTTTGATTCATTTAGTACTGCCCTTCAGAAGCTACAGAAGATACTTACATGTTTCCCAGAAGACAAAAGAAGTTAAATTTACCCTGATATTCAAATTAAAAGATTTTCACCCCCCTGCTCTTAATGCATCGTGTTTCCTTCTGGAGCATCAGTGAGCATTTAAACCTTCTGTAATAGTTCCATATGAGTCCCTCAGTTGTCCTCAGTGTAAAAAAATGGATCTCAAAATCATCCAGTCATTGTTGGAAAGGGTTCAAATACACAGGAAACCCCTCTTATTTTGGTACAATAATGAACATTTTGCGCATTCTGCAAGGTGTATGTAAACTTTTGACCTCAACCTCAACTGTATATAACTTTACAATAAGATTCATAAACATTAGTTGACTACATTAGTTAACATGAACCAAGAATGCACAGTACTCCTACAGCATTTATTAATCTTATGTTAATTTCATCATTTACTAATGCATTATTAAAATCACAAGTTGTGTTTGTTAACATTAGTTAATGCACTGTGAACTAACATGAACAAATGATGAACATTTGTATTTGTATTAACTAACATTAACTAAGATTAATAAAAAGTGTAATACATGTATTGTTCATTGTTCGTTCATGTTAGTTAATACATTGACTAATGTCAACAATGTATTGATTAAAGCCATTACATTTAGAAACATAAAACTCAACTAGAAATGTGTTGTAACTCTTCTGCTTAATGTATCATTTGACTTCACATAACTTTTTTCTATTAAGTGCAGTGAACTTTAAGTACTATTTGAGTGAAATTAACTTGTTTGATTTAATAAGTTTGAATGTTAAGTTTCACAGTCTAAAATGAAATCGTAAAATGAGTCCATACTGTATTAATATTCACTTTAAATTTATTTTAGAGTGCTTTGTTCCTCAGTGTATAGCACTAAAAGACTTGAAATATAGTGCATACCTTTTATGACATGTTCATTGTTCTTTTTGTCATTTTTGGAGCTTGACAGCACCATTCATTTTTATTATATGCGAAGAAAATGTCAGCATATACTTAAAAAAATTCCTCTTGTTCTGTGTTAAACTTCACATGGGTTTGGAACTACATGAGAGTGGGTAAAAAATGACAGAAGTTTCATTTTTCATATTTCTATTCTTCTATTTCTGTCGATAATGCAGACATACTCAGTGCCGTGGCTTTTCCATTAGTGCGAGAGAGATGTCGACTCGCTCTCACCTGTCAGTGGGAGTCTGTTCCCCGCTGACTGCACCGTAAGGTCCCCTGTCTGCAGCAACGGCCTGGATGTGTGTCCTGAATGAATCAGACACTGATTCACCAAAGTGAGCTGAACAGAAATGGGCTTTCACAGAATGGTTTTAAAAAACAGAATCATAATTACAGATTCCCAGGAATTTCTCATAATGCTCAACACTTTTTTAGACTGAGAGTAGAAAGTGCTGATGACTTCCCCCTGTTTTTCTCTTTTTGTTCCTGAGCTTTAAATAACAGCTCTTTACAAAGAGGTACGTGTACGGCTGCAGAGAGAGGGGTTGGGGGTCTTGTTGCCTGGACAACGCCAATGAGGAGCCGTCAGTCGTCATTTTGGAGTGATTATACTCCTGCTGATCGTCAGTTAGATGCTGTGGTGGTCAAAGGAAGGAAGTGAGATTGAGAATTTGCTCCCCTGTTCAACTGTTTACCTGTTTGTGGGGAAGCTGGGTTAGTTACATAAGTTCGAAGTGAACTTGAGAAAGCAGCTTAAGTATGAAATAGACTGTTTACAATTTTTAAATCACTTATTACATAAAATAAGGAATAAAACATAAGCCTATATATCTCCAATCATTAGGGACCTATGGTTTCCACGAGGCGGAAAACAGCGAATCCAGCCACAGAAATGGAATTTCCCTAACGCAGAATGTCAAGGAATTTGCCAAATTTTGGATGAATAAATCTAAAGTCGGTCAGTACACTTAATAGTGTAATGGAATAGTGTCTGTGAATATTAAAGGTGCCATAGAATGCATTGAGAGAATATTTTAAATTGTTCTCTGATATCTACATAGAAGGTATATGGCATAGGAAAGGGCAAAACATCTCCAGAAATGGTTTTACAGGTCCATTTACAACCCTAGAATGAAATGCTCTGTTATTTGGAAGCTTCATGAATATTCATGAGCTCTGCTCTGATTGGCTGTTTCACAGAGCTCAATAGCTCGCACATGGATAAAAAAATATATTTAATTAGGAGCTCTAGCCTCTTTTAATATGCGGTTTGTTGAATCTGCCGTTTTGAATCGCGGATATATTAGTCTGATTACTGTGATGCATGTGCTCTGTGTAAAGTTACAATGCAGAGGGAGTGCTTCTTACCACACAAGTTGAGCTGCTTGTCAGTGATTCTCCAGATCTGTAAATCATTCGCCATCATCAACGCAGTTATTTCTCCATCATTCACCATCATCAGCACAGTCATCTCTCTGTTTATGTGGTAAGTGAAATCCTATGTATGGCAATGTAACAGGCTAGCGCTAGCATTAAGCTAACCGTGTCCCTTCAGTGGCTTGCCTTGTTTAACTGATGTGCTGACGTTAGTGATGATTGGGCGATGCAAATGTTGGAGGCGTAGCTATTAACGATCCCGGGGAAGTTGCGTAACAGACCTGTTATGTTGGAATTGACCTATTTTTCGGTGGTCTTTTGCAAATACTAGATTTATATAAGAAGGAGGAAACGATGGTGTTTGAGACTCATGGTATGTCATGTCCATGTACTGAACTGTTATTATTTAACTATGCCAAGGTAAATTCAGTTTTCCATTCTATGGCACCTTTAAGTCAAAAATACTATTTAATGAATCCTGTATATGAATTTATATGAATCCTGTATGTTCTGCACCTCTCTGTGTGAATGAATGGCGCAGATGCGCGGTTTAGTTTAACATTAACCTGTCAAAATAAAAGTTTGGTTTCACTTGAAAAAACTGTGACAGAAATATATTACTTAATGTAATAATACTGCTCTACTAAAATTAAAATTATTTTAAAAACACTTTTTTTAAAAAACACTACAATTACTTAAATACAACACAGTATTTATGAAAAAAAAGAAATAAATTAAATAATGATACTTACAAGGAATTTGTAAATATGCTTTTGATCATTAAAATTGAATGAAACCATTAAAATGGAATTCAGAAAAGTAATGGAAAATTTAACTGAATTTGAGAAACAAACCAAAAAAAAAATATAAATGAATAAATTTATGTTAAATTGTGTAAGTTTTATGATTTCCATTAATTAAACATGCTTTTTAAAATATAATATAAGTTTAACCATTAAAATAGAAAAAAATATTAGCTTATATTGGCTTATTATTGTTCAATATTTAACCAATCAGAAATTATTATTTTATTTATTTTATTTTATTTTATTTTATTTTATTTTATTTTATTTTATTTTATTTTATTTTATTTTATTTTTATTTTTATTTTTATTCTGCCAGCTCCACATAGGAAAAATATCAAACAAAATATAGTACCTAAACAAGGTCAGAAAAATAAGCGCTGAATAAAACATCTAAAAGAACCTTCAAAATATTTATCTGTAAAATAAATGAGTGCAGATGTTCTCTTTACTTATGTGATGCGTTTAAAGCACTCTGTGGAGATGTTGTTCTCATTAAAGTTTGATATGCTGCCTAGACTGAATTTACCAGAAGCATCCTAGGTCCTGTCAGGTCTTTGAGAGTTTTGTTCAGATAAGCCTTGAAAAGTATTCTACATAAAATAAATGCGAGCAAAACTTAAACAAAGTGTTCTGCTTGGTAGTAATTTAGAGCATCTAAGAGCAACATATTAAGTAGCTTTTTTTTAGCATGTACTAAAAACATAACACTTCTATAATTTATTTTGAAATATTAAGAAACTAAAGGCTCCAAGAAAAAATTTAGGAACACACTTTCAGACTTTTTAATAACATTTGTGCTGACTATAGCGTGTTATGACCTGTACAGAGTTCTGATTCACATCTTGCTGTTCCAATACATACATTTTTCAGTCTGCCATCGACTAGTCCAAAACAGTATTTATATTTTAACAGTGTCCCATAATCAATGTGTGTGGCATCTGAAAAGAATATCTGATGGGTGAGATCAATTTATCAAGCATTGTTCTGACAGAAAGAGGTTTGTTGTGACACCGAAAGGCATCTGGCAGTGCTGATACTCCCACAGGCCCTGTTCCTCCGGCTGCGCTGAGACTGCTCTGCCAGACTCTGTGTGAACATTTGCACACAAAACAATCAGCAATGGGAAAGAAGTGCAACTTTATGACTGTCACCCATTCAAACAGAGAGCAGAGAGAGCAAAAAGTCCAGCTGACAGAATTCTTGTAGATTTACTGAAGTTTGGATAAAGGTTGATTGTTTTCAAACAAGTTTCCAGAACACTCTCTTCCACTGCCATTTGTCAAATCAATAGATAGTCCCGCCCCAAACTCATGCCATTGGTTGACATTAATTGTGTTGCAGTAATGGGATCTACACTTTTCAGGGGAACCAGTGTTAGTTTAGTATTATTAGGGGCCAAGCACCAAAGGTGCTTAGGCACCTGTTGTATCCGTTTTCTTATTATTATTCTTCCTTCTTCTTCTTACGCTCTGGGAATTTATGGCAGCCCATAGAACCAGTTGCTGGAAAGTTATGAAATTTGCCACACAGACAGTCTCAATATTAACCAGAGAAAATGTGGAATCTCTAACTTACATTCTCTAGCACCACCAAAAGGCCAAATTTGCACTCATATTTCTGCAGTTAACTTTTTAACTGTGAGGTCTAGAAGGAAACTCTTTGTTTTTTTATTGCTGAAATCTGCTTTTTTGAATTCATCTTAGACTGTCTGGTTTTCACCCAAATTGTCTCAGATCATCTTCAGACAATGCTGGCAAAAAGTTAACAAAAACTACTAGATATACTAAACCGTTTTCGTAAAGTGCAATAAAAAAGGACATGAGGCTATATCTTCGCAATGCTTTAACGAATTCCAAACTTGGTAGGTGTTATGCCAAGCAGCACCTGAGTAGTTCCCGTTCCTGGTCAAAAGATATAAAAATGTAAAATTTTTGTTTATATTTTCGGAACAGTTTGACCAAAAATCATCAGAGCGATAACGTTAGATTCAAAGTAGCATACCGAATCAAACAATACCAAATTTTCCTATGTCAGCCATTTTGAGCGTGGACCATTTAAAATTTGTGTTGTAGTAAAATGCTGTATTTTCCAAACGCTTTAACGTATTGTTATGAATCTTATGAATCTTATAGAATCGCTTGCGAGAAAGTTATGGAATTTGGCACACGGATAGAGGACAGTCTCATTGTTAACCACAGCAAACTTGAAGTCTCTAACTCAAACTCTGTAGAGCCACCATCAGGCCAAATTTCCACTCATGTTTCTGCTAATAACTTTTAAACTGTGAGGTCCAGAAGCAAAATTATTTTTTTCAAAATTCTTTTTTTTTTTTGCAAAAATCTACTTTTTCGAACTCGTCCTAGACTGTTTGTCTGATGTTCACCAAAATTGTCTCAGATCATCTTTAGACAATGCTGGCAGAAAGTTATCAAAAACTATTAGATATACCAAACGCAAAAAAGTGTAATAAAAATAGACATGCGGCTATATCTTTACAATGATTTAGCAAGTTCAGACCAAACTTAGTAAGTGTTATGCCAAGCAACACCTGAGGGCACATGAGTAGTGAATAAGAGTAATAACGTTAGATTCAGAGTAGCATACTGAATCAAACAATACCAAATTTTATGATCAGACATTTTGAGCATGGACCATTTAGAATTTTTTTGTAGTAAATGCTGTATATTTCAAATGCTTTAACGTATTGTTATGAATCTTATAGAGTCGCTTATGAGAAAGTTATGAAATTTGGCAAACGGATAGAGGAGAGTCTCATCATTAAGCACAGCAAATTTCAAGTCTCAAAAAGTCTAAACTCAAACTCTCTAGTATCACCAACAGGCCAAATTTGCACTCATGTTTCTGCATATAACTTTTAAACTGTGAGGTCTAGAAGCAAAATTCTTTTTTTCAAATTTGTTTTTTTTTTTTGGCAAAAATCTACTTTTTCGAACTCGTCCTAGACTGTTTGTCTGATTCTCACCAAAATTGTCTCAGATCATCTTGAGACAATGCTGGCAAAAAGTTATCAAAAACTGTTAGATATACCAAACCGTTTTCTTAAAGTACAATAAAAATAGACATGAGGCTATATCTTAGCAATGCTTGAGCGAATTCAGACCAAACTTGGTAAGTGTTATGCCAAGCAACACCTGAGGGCACAGTGCCACCTACTGGTCAATGATATAAAAATGTAACCTTTTTGTTTATATTTTCGGAACAGTTTGACAAAAATTCATAAGAGTGATAATGTTAGATTCAGAGTAGCATACTGAATCAAACAATACCAAATTTTTCTATGTCAGCCATTTTGAGCGTGGACCATTTAAATTTTTTGTTGTAGTAAGATGCTGTATTTTTCAAACGCTTTAACGTATTGTTATGAATCTTATAAATCTTTTAGAATCGCTTGCAAAAAAGTTATGAAATTTGGCACACGGATAGAGGACAGTCTCATCATTAAGCACAGCAAATTTGAAGTCTTTAACTCAAACTCTCTAGTATCACCAACAGGCCAAATTTGCACTCATGTTTCTGCATATAACTTTTAAACTGTGAGGTCTAGAAGCAAAATTCTTTTTTTCAAATTTGTTTTTTTGGCAAAAATCTACTTTTTCGAACTCGTCCTAGACTGTTTGTCTGATTCTCAGCAAAATTGTCTCAGATCATCTTGAGACAATGCTGGCAAAAAGTTATCAAAAACTGTTAGATATACCAAACCGTTTTCGTAAAGTACAATAAAAATAGACATGAGGCTATATCTTAGCAATGCTTGAGCGAATTCAGACCAAACTTGGTAAGTGTTATGCCAAGCAACACCTGAGGGCACAGTGCCACCTACTGGTCAATGATATAAAAATGTAACCTTTTTGTTTATATTTTCGGAACAGTTTGACAAAAATTCATAAGAGTGATAATGTTAGATTCAGAGTAGCATACTGAATCAAACAATACCAAATTTTCCTATGTCAGCCATTTTGAGCGTGGACCATTTAAATTTTTTGTTGTAGTAAAATGCTGTATTTTTCAAACGCTTTAACGTATTGTTATGAATCTTATAAATCTTTTAGAATCGCTTGCAAAAAAGTTATGAAATTTGGCACACGGATAGAGGACAGTCTCATCATTAAGCACAGCAAATTTGAAGTCTTTAACTCAAACTCTCTAGCGCCACCAATAGGCCAAATTTTCACTCATGTTTCTGCTAATAACTTTTGAACTGTGAGGTCTAGAAGCAACATTTTTTTGCAAAAAAAGTTGACTTTATTTTTTGAACTCGTCCTAGACCAGGGGTGCCCAACCCTGTTCCTGGAGATCTACTGAACTCTGCAAGAAGGTAGATCCCCAGGAACAGGTTGGGCACCCCTTGTCCTGTTTGTCTGATTTTCACCAAAATTGTCTCAGATCATCTTCAGACACTACTGACAAAAAGTTATCAAAAACTTTTAGATTTACCAAAATGTTTTCATAAAGCACAATAAAAACAGACATGAGGCTATATCTTCGCAAGGCTTTATTGAGGGCACATAAGTAGTTCTGGCACAGTGCCACCTATGGGTCAAAAGATATAAAATTTGTATATTTTTGTTTATATTTTTTGAACAGTTTGACCAAAGTGATATTGTTATATTCAGAATAGCATACTGAACCAAACAATACTAAAATTTTCCTATGTCTGCCATTTTGAGCGTGGAATGTTTAGAATTATTTCTAGTAAAATTCTGTATTTTTCAAATGCTTTAATGTATTATTATAAATCTTATGAATCTTATAGAATCGCTTGCAAGGAAGTTATAAAATTTGGCACACAGATAGAGGACAGTCTCATCATTAAGCACAGCAAATCTGGAGTCTCTAACTCAAACTCTCTAGCGCCACCAACTGGCCAAATTTGCACTCATGTTTCTGTGAATAACTTTTAAACTATAAGGTCTAAAAGCTAATTTTTTTCTTCTGATTCCTTGGCTCATCACAAGTTGAATGCATATATAAAATTAAAATTTCTATGGATAAGATTTTTTGCAATTTTGAATTTTCCGAAATACATTCTTTTTTTTTTTTTTTTTAACTCTTCCTAGATAGTTTGTCCAATTTTCAACAAAAATGACACTATATTGATGTGCGCATGGCAATTTTACCTCTGTTGTGCTAGGCCCCTTAATTGCTGCTTGCAGCTATATTTTATATACTATTATCATATTTATTAATCTTTAGAATTTGCATTTCATTTTAGATTTTCTTTTTACGGTTTTTAGGTTTCCTTTTTTGGTTGTGGTGTTTTTTTTTTTTAATTTTAGATTGTCATTTTTGTATTTTAATCTAATGTTCATGTTTTAAATTTATACTTTATTTCAGTTACTGAAATGATTTTTAATAGTTTAATAGTTTTAGTTAACAATAGCTATGGGAAAAACTAACCTATTTCTATTTATCTGTATATTTGTCTCTAGCTGGACTAGAAAGTATTTGATAGTGCTTTTAATTTTATATTTTTAATAAAGTATTTAAAGTTACACAGTTAAGCTTTAAATCAGTGGCCAGATTCTGAAAGTTAATATTTTTGATCTTTTATTTAGCACTTATATTTTTCCTATGTGGTGCAACTAAAATAAAATAATATAATAAACAATTGTTTAATTTTGCAAAAAGGATAATTTTTTCATAGATCAAATTATATTTTATTAAGAGGTCCTACAAATGAATCATATATGAGTATCTGTGGCATAAAAACGGTTTGAAAACCTCTGCTTTAAAACACTGACAAATATGACTAACCTAGATTGCCTGAGGTTTACATGACACAACAAAATATTTCAATAAGAGATGTATATTTTTGCCCTATTGTCTTTCTGATGGGGAGTTTACAGTAACCATGCTGCCTCCCTCAGGAATCACATCTTTAAAAGATATTGCATTCTCTTGTAACACCAGCTTTGCCTCTTACTTCTGTAAGAAACTCCGCTGTCAGAATTACGTAATCGTTCATGCTGTCCTGACCCACATAAACAAGCCCGCGAAATGTCCTTCAAGCCTATTCTACCCTCCATGAGTTCTCCAAACAGCGCATCAAAAGAAATCGTTTCCTCGCTCCTCAGAATAACATTTTTCTTTGTAGGATTACTGTTCCATCATCCTTGCATCCTCTATCGGTGCATCGCTTGCTCTCTCTTGTGGGTTAATCTGTTTGCTCTGTGTCTTGGGACAGATTCTCTCTGTCTTGGAGAGCCGGGAGCTGAGCAGGGTCTGGTGTGGAGGTGATAACTCTAAAAGGATTAACTTCAGAGAAAGAGAGACAGAGAGACAGCCCCAGAGAGTGGGAGAGTCAGGAGACAGTTGGGAGAATAGGCCTGAGAGAATAAAACTGGCAGTGTTAGAGTAAGTCAAGGACAGTCTGGCAAGTTACTGGGCTGCTCAAATATACACAAACACAGCATAATCAGAGTTAATTACATCTTTCTGTGTGCCAGAGCACATGTGCCCTCTCTTTAACATGGAAAAACCCTATTTAATACCAGTCTAGTGGTTCTTTTCATTGGCGTATACAACAGTGAAGACGTTAGCATTTAATGCCTGAAGTATCATCGTTTTTTTACTGACTTTTTACTGAATCAAGCACTTTTTTAAATTATATGCTTAACCATGAATGAAACTCAAGTTATACAAATACATGTCTATTTTTACCACGTTTTTTATTGATATTTTCTATCTTCTCCTCTAGTGAATGGTGATTCTTGAAAGATGTTTTTTTAACCCTTTTGCTCATGAAGGCTGCATTTATTTGATTAAATTTCTTATTTGTTTAACTTTACAGAAAAAAACTGTAATATTATGAAATATTATTGCAATTTATTGTGGTTTTCTATTTTAATACAGTTGAGGTCAAAAGTTCACATACACCTTGCAGAATCTGCAAAATAGTTGTTCACAAGTAGTTTTTGTGTATTTGAACCCTTTCCAACAATGACTGTATGATTTTGAGATCCATTTTTTCACACTGAGGACAACTGAGGGACTCATATGCAACTATTAAGGAAGGTTCATACGCTCACTGATGCTTCAGAAAGAGAAACAGTGCATTAAGATCCAGGGGGTGAAAACTTTTGAAAAGAATGAAGATGTGTAGGCTACATTTTTATTATTTTGCCTAAATATCTTTTTTTTTTTTTTTTCATTTAGTACTGCCCTTTAGAAGCTACAGAAGATATTTACATGTTTCTCAGAAGACAAAATAAGTTATTTTTACCCTGATCTTAATGCATCACATTTATTCTCAACTGTACAATAAAATCTAATTTATTCCTGTGATGCAAAGCTGAATTTTTAGCATCATTATTCCAGTATTCAGTGTCACATGATCCTTCAGAAATCATTCTAATATGCTGCTATATCATCAGTTGTGCTCAATATTTTTTTTTTGGAACCTTTGATACTTTTTTCAGGATTCTTTGTTGAATAAAATATTAAAAAGATAATAATTTATTTAAAATAGAAATCTTTTCTAACAATATACACTACCGTTCAAAGTTTGGAGTCAGTAAATATTTTCTTTCTTTCTTTTTTTCTTTCTTTCTTTGAAATAAATTAATACTTTTATTCAGCAATGATGTGTTCAGTTGATAAAAAGTGATTGTTAAGAATGATATTGTTAGAAAAGGTTTCTTTTTAACTTTTTATCCATCAAATAATCCTAATAAAAAGTGTCATTTCTGAAGGATAAGTGCTGTTGAAAATTATTAAATATAATAAATTATATTTTAAAGTTTATTAAATTGCATTCATATTTCATAATATTACCTTTTTTCTGTATTTCTGATTAAATAATGATTAAATGGAACTTTCTTTAAAAAAACACAAACTGATCCCAAACTTTTGGGTGCCAGTGTAAGTGAGTGGATTCACTGCCATAAATATATCACTGCAATTACAGTGGATAGACGTACACATGCAATTATTGCTGATGTAAAGCAGTTTGCAGAATTGCATACCTTCTTATATGTTTCCAGAGCAGACATTTAAAGAAACAGAAGTCATTTTTCTAATTAGAATAATTTTGAAACAGTTTTTTCAATTTAAAAAAAACTTTAAATGCTGGATCCCCAAGTCAGGTGGATTCTGATTGTCTGCCAATGTTTTTATTATTCATCATCAGCAATTAAAAAAAAAACATTCTGAAAGATTATGATTGTGATTACAGTATAATTATGGCCTAAAGTGAGACGTGCTTATCCAGAATAAGCTGCAATGAGAAACAGACCTTAAAACACATCAAACATCTGGCTGCGTGAGACGAAGGTCAACTTGTCTCAGTTGGGATGCATAAAAGTGCCATAAATGGTGTTTCTTAGAAGGTTGGTTGATTAAGTGTATAGATTCAATGACTTGTTCCCTTATTTCTTTTTCGTGAGAGCCAGGCTTGCTGTACAACAAGAGGATAAGAGGTCAAAAAGATCCTTTATATGCAGACTGGAGCCCGTTTAGTTCTACTGCCTACTGATTAACAAAATAAATACCCTGGATGCATCTCATTTGGACAGATTAGCACAGTAATTAAAGTGATTTGGAACAGAAAATTAAGCTTTGTTTGTTCCATCCGAGGTGCCATAGCTGTATGCCAATTTGCTAAAATAAGAGCTCTGCTTTTTCCTGATGCATGACTTTATTCAGTAGCGTGAATGATTGGCGGTGTATTACTTTCGAGGCGATGCGCAGCTTTATGGCAGGTCTATTTTTGCTTTATTATTAGGAAATCAGAGTTATGTGATGTTGATTGAAGTATGAAAACCCGACTGGTCAGTGTGAGTGTTTCTTGCTGTTACATGTGCATTTTAATGTTCTTATGATTTTGTTTTGGTTGCCTTGACGTCATCACTTCCCTAATTTTAGAGCGTGGTTGGTATGTTGTTGCTTGGTTACCAAGTCGTATGCTCAAGCTTCCTGTCGCCTGAAGAAACTTGAGGCGTTGGGAGGAAAATAGGGAGGCAAAACACAACACAGAGACGCACAGAGGCACAACGGTAGAGGAAAAGAAAGCACTTAACATATGACAATCTCCATAAACAAAAGACAGACTACTGCTTTTAAAACGTTGTACTGTCATTCTTCTTGAAATCATCGGGTTGTCCCTTCTTTGTCATGCTTTTCTCCCTCTCTCTTTCTTTCTATCTCACGCTGGTTTTTAATTACTGTCTTCAAGCATGTAAAAGCCCATAAATGCTTAATACAAACAGAGGCCTGTGTAATTAAATGGCTGATTAGTCGTATCTAAGGGAAACCGTGAGGCAGGGGCTCGATTCAACTGCCACAAGTTATCAAACCCAACTCGCATATGCATTTACAAACACTCCCACACTAAAACTTGCATTGATATAACACACACACCCTTCCATCTTTCACATACACGCAAATATATTTCATTTTCAGTGGCTTTGCAAAAGTAATTGGTGAAAGGTGTGAGCAAAGAAAGAGAAAGGGACAGAATGAAACAGAAAGGGAATAAAGAACACTTCCTCTGCCAGGCGGGCAGCAGCCGTTCGCCCGTTTTGTCTGCTTTGCGGCAGGATAATTACAGTCATCATGCCTCCATCTCTCTGTGGAAAGGATGCAGGGAAAAATAGCAATTATAAAACAGCTTTAGAGAGGGTCATTGGACTGCAACCCCAAGGGATGATTTTGCTCTAAAAAGTAACTGTGGAATCCATCCCCGGTTCATTATCAGTCAGGGGTCGGCGTGTTGTACGGTGGAAGCCCTCCATCTTGTGTGGGAGGACGAATTAAATAAAATAAAAGGAGGAATGACATGGTGGGGTCCTCATTTGATCCCTTTATCTGTGTTTTGACATTTCTGGGCTTGTTTCTTCTGTTATTATGTGTAATTGTTGAGTACAGACCCTTGGATGTTTTTTCTGAATCTTTCAAAGTAACGTTTTTGTCTAATGTACCTTGACTGAATCTTTTTTCTTGTTTTTCTTGCTTGGAAGCTTTCAGTACGCCTGGGCTTCATCAGAGATCACAAGCGGAAAAGCATTCGTGCTGCTAAAAAAAGCCAAGTGATTTCCAGTCAAGTGAGCTCTTGATTGCGAGGCGATTCGTGTCACTTTTTCACACTTTTTCCCCTTATAGTGTAGACTTCTTGTAGGGCATAAATCAACATAACAGACAGCACTGTAACTGTAGAGCTGAATAACGGATGAAAGTGAATCTGATCTTTGTGCATTTTTGAACAGAATATTTAAACTTACTGAACAGTGCAACAAGTTCTTTTTGTCTTTTTTAGCATATTATTCTGGGTAGTTGTCATCGGAGAAGTTGTCAAAAGAGCTTTGTTTCAGTAAACCTAAGTTTTTGAATCGAGAGTTAAATGTGTGTTTTCTCTTGCTGGGGTTTAATATGTTGGTTTCAAAGATCATAGGTTTCAAAGGGATAGTTCACCCAAAAAAAGATAATTTGATGTTTATCTGCTTACCCCCAGGGCATTCAAGATGTAGGTGACTTTGTTTCTTCAGTAGAACACAAACAAAGATTTTTAACTCAAACCGTTGCAGTCTTTTAGTCATATAATGCCAGTCAATGTGGGATTCACATCTTTCAGAGTAAAAAAAACTAAACATACATAGACAAAACCAAATTAAACCATGCGACTTGTGACGATACATTGAGGTGTTAAGACACAAAGCGATCGGTCTGTGCAAGAAACTGAACAGTATTTATATAATTTTTTTTTACGTCTGATCCACCAACGGTTTGAGTTAAAAATCCTCATTTGTGTTCTACTGTAGAAACAAAGTCACCTACATTTTCGGATGCCATGGGGTTAAGTAGATAAACATCAAATATTCATTTTTGGGTGAACTATCCCTTTATATGTTTTGTGAATTCTGTCATGTAATATCATCATATTGTATATCTGTTGGTAAACCAAAGAACACACACACACACACACACACACACACACACACACTGGTTTACATGTTTTATGGGGACATTCCATAGGCGTAATGGTTTTTATACTGTACAAACCGTATTTTCTATCACCCTACACCTACCCTACACCTAAACCTAGCCCTCACAGGAGATTGTGCATACTTTTACTTCCTCAAAAAAACTCATTGTGTATGATTTATAAGCCTGTTTCCTCATGGGGACCTCAGAAATGTCCCCACAAGGTCAAAATTTACTGGTATTCCTATCCTTGTGGGGACATTTGGTCCCCACAACGTGATGAATACCAGTACACACACACACACACACACACACACACACACACACACACACACACACACACACACACACACACACACACAGAGAGAGAGAGAGAGAGAGAGAGTTTTCAGAATGATAAAACACAACGTAAAATATAAGTGTCCTTAATATGACTATTGTAATGACATTTCAACTTTTTGATGTTATAGCCACTGTCATATTTTTAAATGATCTTTAAATCTAATTGGTAAATGTAAATATAAATGTAATTGTGTTTAATCCAATGAAAATATCTAATAAAAACTGCAAAAGGTATGCACATCCATTCAATATGGCTACAAAAAAAAAAAATGTAAACACTGAAACTAGTGCAACATTTTAATTAGCTCTTCATCAGACATTTTGTGCTTTGAGTAATTTCTCTCAGTACTTTTAGAACAAGTTCCAGATCAGTGAGAGTCATTTAAAATTAGGTTAAATAAATTATAGGCCTGCCAGCACACTCTTTTAGCTGCCAGACCTGACCTGTGATCAGGTGGAAATGATGAGGGTAGGAGTGATCATGTCCGTTTCTCTGTCTATATTAAGCCTGTGTGACTACACTATATTGAGGGGAAACATTTTGTGCATGTGACTGTGATGTCTCTGTAGCTAAAGAATCGTATTTTCACTGAATGTTTTTTGGTATATGATCCTCCTGGATGACTATGTTCAGAAGCAGTACTTATAGTAATCTTTATAAGTGACTGTTCTTTTTGTGCCTTTGTCTCTTGGTGACTTTGTTTACTGTGTTGCTTGTCATTTGATATACACAGTCAAAAGATGTTTATTATCTTTAAAGAAGTCTCTTCTGCATTTATTTAAAAACAGTAAAAATCTT
>NC_133362.1:18677092-18786701 GCF_049309525.1 Garra rufa
AGGTTTCTTTGATGAATAGAAAGTTCAGAAGAACAGCATTTATGTGAAATCGAAATTGTTTGTAACATTATAAATGTCTTTATCGTCACTTTTGATCAATTTAAATCGTCCTTGTTAAATAAAAGTATTAATTTCTAGAATTGCTTCCCCTTTTAAATAGTATAGTGTATAATGTTACAAAAGCTTGCTATTTCAGATAAATGCTGATCTTTGGATCTTATTGTTCATTACAGAATCTTGAAAAAAATGTACTCAACAGAAAATCTGCATATTAGAATGATTTCTGAAGGATCATGTGACACTTCAGACTGGAGTAATGAATAGCTTTGACCACAGGAATAAATTAAATTTCTAAATATATTCAAATAGAAAGCAGTTGTTTTAAATAGTAAAAATATTTCACAATATTACTGCTTTTGGCTCAATTAAATGCATTCTTGGTGACCAGAAGAGACTTCTTTAAAAAACATAAAAAACCTTTAGAACATTACTTATAATCAGACTAACATAGTAGCATCACATATACAACTGACAGGACATTTTAAAGGATTTTAGGCAGTGAATTGCAATGCAAATGTACGAACCACTTAATATCATACTTGTAGAACCTTTCAGTCAAGAGAATTTCTGCTAGATTTTCTGTTCGGTTTTAACAGCACATAGTGACATTCTCACCTTTTTTGTTGATTTTTATACCGCTATACTTCACAGATTGTTGTAGCTGTAATGTTATTTAATCGACAGGATGACTGACTGCTGTCAGATGTGATCACACTGCTGGAAAAGAACCTGCGGGAGAATAACACTCAATCACATGCGCGCTCACACAGCATGAGATTTTGGTGTATTTTAGTGCAATTCAGATTTATACAGATTTAATGAAGACAAAAACCTGATTAAGATATATACAAATATATATATATAATTTAAATTAGTCATCTATGCTTATAATAAGTATTGTATTGGTCATATCATGTGGATATATACAACTATTTATGTCAGGTGTTAGGTTTGCCCATTAGACACAGTGTAATGTTTAATTAAAATTTCTGAGATATTAATGATACCAGAGAAACCACATCTCCCTCTAAACACCCACATGCAATTTCTCATGCCAGTGAACATTTCTCAGGCATATATTTAAGTCTGTACACACATACACACTGACTCATTGCTAGACATGCACACACATACATACACTCCATACCTGTTTGTCTGCCTTTTTTGCTGTTTTTTTTTTTTTCTCCGCCGCCTCTCACGTATACTCCGGTCTCATACAGCCAGCATTAACGTGATGTTTTCTCACCTTCTGATCAAAATAAAGTCACTTTGTGAATGTGTAGGAGGTCCTTTGAAGAAAAAGGGATAAACTCTTTCTAAGTTAATTAGCAGTCTCGAAAGACCAGATCACAGAAGCGAACTCCTGACAGAACTGTGGATCAGCCAGTCTCAATTAAACGACTTTTAAAGAAGCGACAGTTTTAGATTGGTGAAACCTGCCGGAAATAGTTGTCCTCTAATCTAGTTGTTCCTTTCAGAGAGGGATTTCATCTCATCTTGCTCTCTCTTGCTTTTCACCTTTTCCAACAATTTTGTCACCTTGAGTGAGGCTGATGGGAAGATGTGTGTGGGCGTCGTGCGTCAGGAATCGGATATCTATCCATAGGAAAAATTGCCTCTAATCGTTTCATTAAATGCGTTCATGGTGTAAGGCAGTAATTGGTTGGGGGGGGAAGGTTTGTGATGAGTAAGCCTTGCCTGAAATGGGCTGGAAGACGGCAGTGCCCCACAAGGCGCTTGCAAATCAATGTGGAGGTTGGCAAGATGGTTAAAAACTGTAACGTACGGACGTCTCCCTCTGCTGTGGGCGTAACCGTCTGACACGCATGTGGTATCCTTACAGTTTTTTGTGATGGTTATGAGATGCTAAAAATATATCTGAGAAAATATCAGTATTGCACTTCGAAGTGGAAGCAAAAGGTCAAAACATGAAAAAACGTGTAGATGAAAACTCATTTTCTATGAATAACTTAATCTGACAGTATCAGATCTTTCAGTAAACAGTTCTTAAAATAAACACTTTTTTCAATATCAAGAACCTTTTGTGCAATGGATGTAAAATAATATTTATGGAACCACAAATTCACATCATCTATTATCATCATCATCAGGCTAATTTCATAGAAATAAGCTATTTGTGTTTTTTTAAACAATAGATCCATGTGACAGGACTGCATCCCAGTCATATAAAGATTCAGTTCATAAAATCTAAATTTGTCATCCAAGATGTTCATGTCCTTCTTTCTTTAGTCGTAAAGAAATGATGTTTTTTGAGGAAAACATTTCGGGAACTGTTTCCACACTATTTTTGGTTCCACAAAGAAACATTCAGTCAAAAGTTCTTTAAAGAACCATCTCTTTCTTACCTTTTTATAATCTGAAGAACCTTCTTTCACCACAAAGAACCTTTTGTGAAATGGAAAGGTTCTTCAGATATTTAAGGTTCTTTATGGAACCCTTAAGTCAAAAAAGGTTCTTCTATGGCATCGTGAAGCACCTTTATTTTTAAAGGGGTCATCGGATGCAAAACTCACTTGCTAAATACGGCTAAAGTAAACACTGCGGCTCATAATCCCACATCAGAGAGGGGTGGGGCGAGCAGAGCTCATTTGCATTTAAAGGGACCATGCAATAAAACAAGTAGATTTTTTGCAGAGCTGATTTTGACAAGGTAAAATGGTGTTTTTTTTTAAAACTACTATTGAGAATTTTTAACCAAAGTATATTATAGACTTTTCATTAAGACCCTAAAAAAAATCATATGAACTTAGAATCAGATGACCCCTTTAAGAGTGTAGTGGACTTCTATGGTGCCTGCGAGTTTGAATTTCCAAAATGCAGTTTAATTGCAGTTTCAAAGGGCATGTGCACTCCAGTTCAAGACAGTTTATTTCTGCAGCGATGTAGGACGATTTTGAAGTTTGAGGAGAAAATGAGATGGGAGTTTTTAGACATTCCCTTACTGTATTGAACCGGAGAGCACAGAGTATGCATTGCAGAGCTAGACAAGATAAGCATTTGAGGTTAAAAAGTATATAAATTGCATTGTATTTTTATTCAAATAACAGATCGTTTCACTAGATAAGTCTCTTCTTTCTTGTCTGGGATTGTTTAGAGTTCATTCTGGATGTTTAAATTCATGGGCACCTTAGAAGTCCACTATATGGAGAAATTTCCTGAAATGTTTTGCTCAAAAAAATATAATTTCTTTATGACTGGAGAAAGAAAGACATGAACATCTTGGATGACAAGTGCATAAGTAAATTAATTGTCAGTTTTTGTTCTTGAAGTGAACTAATCATTTAAACTACAAGTGAAGAAGTTGAAAAAATACTCTTCAAATGAATTTAGGCAGGCTGTTCATTGTATTATTGCTGCAGGCTATCAGTTTGACTGCTGTGTTGGCCAGTTCCTTTACTGAAATAAATTGATATGGAAAAGATCTTTATTATTAGTTTTAACAAATCCTGTCCAGTATGATGTTCTCTATCCGATATAGACACTCTCGTTTCCTTTAGGTTTTGCGGAACTGGACCTGTCTGACTCTGCAGGTATACAGACATCACCTGCACCCCAAAAGCTGAAGATCAACTACTGTCACAGTGAATCATAGGCTTTACTGGACTCAACTAAATTATTTAACGCCGTGACATGGTATGTGAACTCAGTTCAGCCCACAGCCCTGAAAGAGTATGGCAGAAACTGCTCTCTAAAAATATCTCAGAAACTGTTAAACTCTCAACATTTAATTATAGACTCAAAATTAAAATTATAGGCTTAAAATTTTCCTTTTTTACTTTCCTCTCTCTCTTTCATTTACTTTTGGGTGATTAATTTGCTGCTGAGGCTTATAAGCTGGCAAGCAAAATATGGAGAATATCGCCCCCTTTAGGGCAACAGAAAAATAAGAAAAACATCACATAAAATCAAAAAATGAAGTCAAAGACTATTTTAGTCATCCAAACTGACACCTCCAATAATATTAAAGAGGCATTGCATAATACTGAGAAGATTGTATAATAATATTCTACAGACACCGCATTTAAGCACCACAATGATCTGGTCAAATGTTGGTCAAAAACGTATTATTAGTAACATTAGTCAACTACATTAGTTAACATGGACTAAACATTTTTGTTAAAAGTTCTTTTATAAAAAAAGTACCTAATCTTATTTAATGTTAATTTAATCATTTACTAATGCGTTATTTAAATCACAAATTGTGTTTGTTAACATTAGTCAATGATCTGTGAACTAACATTAAGAAACAATGAAGCACTGTATTTTTATTAACTAACATTAACAATGATTAATAAAGAGTGTAATAAATGTGTTGTTCATTGTTCGTTCATCTTATTATTTGTGTACTTTTTTAGAAAATAAAATTTATTTTCTGCTCTTGTTTTGTTTTTCTGCTGTTTGAACAGTTTAAGAGAAGGGCTATGTAATGCAGTATTATTTTAGTATCATTTGTATACTATTATATTTTTTTGTTAAAAAATGAATTAGATTTAATTTTTTATTTGTTTTAATTTAAATTAAGTTTCAGTCATTTTGTTATGTTTTTGTTTTCTAATGTGTACACTGCTGTTTGAAAGTTTGGAATCAAATAAGTTTTTTAAAGTTTCTTACACATTTATTTGATTGTCACAGAGAGGGTCAGACTGAGACGTGCGGATCCATTTGCAAGGCTTTATTGAGAAGTGTCGACAGGCAAGAATAATCACCAGAAAACAGGAACAACGTAGGTAATCCGGGAAACAGTTCGATAGACATGCAATGGTCGCAATGGCAGGAAGCAGGAATCATCAACGGGGTACACAGTCCAGAGTCATACACAGAGAAACACGCTTAGAATTATGACCATAGGAACAATAAGACTTCGCAAGGTGGCTGTGTGTGTGAGTGGCTTAAAGGAACACTCCACTTTTTTTGGAAATAGGCTCATTCTCCAACTCCCCCCGAGTTAATAAGTTGATTTTTACTGTTTTGAAATTCATTCAGCCGTTCTCCTGTTCTGGCGATATCACTTTTAGCATAGCTTAGCATAAATCATTGAATCCTATTAGACCAGTAGCATCACGTTCAAAAATGACCAACGAGTTTCGATATTTGTCCTATTTAAAACTTGACTCTTCTGTAGTTATATCGCGTACCAAGACCAGCGGAAATGTAAAGATACGGTTTTCTAGGCCGATAAGATTAGGAACTACACTCCCATTCCGGCGTAATAGTCAAGGAAGTTTGCTGCCGTAACATGGCCGAAGCAGGCGCAGTAATACCACACAGCACATGTGCAAATGTTTACTTCCGTCAACATATCCAACGTGCATGCACAGCACAGACAGCGTTCCTCGCCATGGAGACATTTGTGAGAGACGATTTAGAAGATATTTACTTTGGTGCAGATCCTAAACCGTATCAATTTGAACCAGAATTCACTGAAGCTAAGGTTTTGGTACACGAAAGACAAGAAAGTGTGTCTGAACTGCCTGGGACAGAAGGGATGAGGAGAGCAGATTCGCGCTGGTGGGGCTTGCCAACCCATGCCAACTAAAAGTGAGTGCCTGTGTTGTCGCGAGTGGGACCAGGTATTGCCATCGATGGCAAGGGTGGATCTACCTGATGAGGAAGTGTCAGGTCGCAACATCCGAGGACTTGGATGCAATGCTGCATCCTGCAATAGTCGATTTTTTTTTCCGGTTTGACAAAATAAACTAGAAAAAACGTCACACGCCGAGTGGACCTAATGGCCAGCTGTCGCAAGAGTAAGTTATTCCTGCTACATTATATAATATAAAGATTTTAAATGCATACTGTCAGTTTGCATTTTCAGGCTTACATTCATGATGTACACTTTTACTCAAAACTGACTTTAAAACACCACCGACTGTTCGCAATAACTTTCTTTTGCAATCACACATGGAATTTGGTCATAGCAAATACTAAGCCAACTGTTCGCCCAAACCTAGTCGTCAGGGGTTGCATTTCACAGGTAACGTTAGCAATTAATCATGTTTCACTTACAGCCGTGGGCGATGCTCCTCGTTGTCCTGTCTGTAACGTTAGTTTGAAGATTGTTGGGATCGCCGTGTCCTTTAGACGCCGTGCTGTAGTATCGGTAAAACTATCCAAATAGTCATCTGGTTCAAAATCCTCGGAGCAAACACGCCATTTCTTGATCGTTTCTAACGGTGTTTTGAGATCTATGTTCAGAGCAGCCAGCCATTGATTCATTAGTCGAAATTGCTTTTTTTTTCGTGGGAATTCTATGAAAGATGGTAGTAGATTACGTCTTCGATTTACTATCACAGCCCCTTACAATGCACATAACCATAGCTAATCACACACAGGTAAATCCAGCCACTAACAATTTACCAGCTGCAACTCTGACAGCTGCAACAACCGGAATTACACAAATTTAGCACCGGTCACATTGGAAGTTACCTAGCTGGGATCTAATTTCAGGCGCTGTGTGATATTAATGCGCCTGCTTCGGCCATGTTACGGCAGCAAACTTCCTTGACTATTACGCCGGAATGGGAGTGTAGTTCCTAATCTTATCAGCCTAGAAAACCGCTGCTTTACATTTCCGCTGGTCTTAGTACACAATATAACTACAGAAGAGTCAAGTTTTAAATAGGACAAATATCGAAACTCGTTGGTCATTTTTGAATGCGATGCTACTGGTCTAATAGGATTCAATGATTTATGCTAAGCTATGCTAAAAGTGATATCGCCAGAACAAGAGAACAGCTGAATGGATTTCAAAACGGTAAAAATCAACTTATTAACTCGGGGGGAGCTGGAGAATGAGCCTATTTCCAAAAAAAGTGGAGTGTTCCTTTAAATGCATGTGGGTAAATGGTAAACAGGTGTATGCAGCAATCAGTTCAGTGGGAAACGAGGAGCAGCTGTGTGCAGTGATTGGTGCAGTGGCTTATGGGGTTTGCAGTCCAGAATGTGTGTGCTAGAGTTCATGACAAGATAGACCAGATACGTGACATTGATCCAGAAATATTGTGAAATATTATTTTAATGTAAAATAACTGTTTTCTATGTCAAAATATTTTAAAATGTCATTTATTCCTGTCTGAATTTTCACCATCATTACTCCAGTCTTCAGTGTCACATGATCCTTCAGAAATTATTCTAATATGCTGATTTATTATCAATGTTGGAAACAGTTGTGATATATTTTTTTCAGGATTCTTTAATAAATTTATTTAAAATAGAATTCTTTTGTAACAATATAAAATACCATTTAAACGTTTGTGATCAGTTTTTGAAAGAAATTAATACTTTCATTCAGCAGAGATGTGTTAAATTGATAAAAAAGGGATAGTAAAGACTTTTATCCATGAAAGAATCCTATAATCCTTTTATCATTGATAATAAAAGTAATAAATCAGCATATTAGAATGATTTCTAAAGCATCATGTAGCACTGAATACTGGAGTAATGGCTGATACAAATTCAGCTTTGCATCACATGAATGAATAATATTTTTAAATACATTAAAATAGAAAACCATTATTTTAAACTATAATAATATTTCACAATATTACTGTGAATTCAGCCTTGATGAGCATAAGAGACTTCTTTAAAAACATTAAAAATCTTACTGATCCCAAACTTTTGAATGGAAGTGTATATAGTTGTATTTGGTTGTTTAATTTTGGCTTTAGTTATTGTGCTTAAGTATTCTAAAAAAAAAAAAAACTTTATTTTTACAGATATATTTTGTTTTTAACTGATTTCAGTGAATTTCAAGTATTAAAAAAACTTGGTCACAGGCATATTTTATGTTAACATAGCAGATCACAGTAACCTCTCATTTAGAGGTCAAATGTCACCATATAGGCTAACAATTCATCTTTGTTTGGGAAACATTTGCTGTTTCACCCCCTGCGCCAAGGAATCTTTTCCAAAGACATATTGTTTCAGTTGAGTATGTCTACATGTTTGTTGTCATTGCAAAGGCATTATCTGCTATAATCTGTAGCTATGAATGAATTAACTAGCCTACTGCTACAAACCTAGGTTTAGGCTACTGTTTGTCTGTCACATGCAGTTGAGAACATTATGTCACAGAGTGGATTTTTTTTTTTTTTTTTTTTCATATTCGAACATTTTGATTGAGCGGCTGCTCTTTTATGTAGGCCTGCATGCGTGGTTATGTCACCAGTCTGTCAGTCTTTGGCTTTTGTAATACTAATTTGCTCTCATTGTTGCAGCGGATGTCTCGCCTCCTCGTGAATTAACAAAAGCTTTTAGAGGGCATCCCAGCATCGCCCGGCTGTCTCCCGGGGAAACGTCCCGGGTAAACAAGAGCCAATCTCCGCGCAACCAAGCGGGCAGCAGCAGCTCTCGTGTTGTGATTGCTGAAATTGGCGCGACACGTCCATCCACCTCAGAGCAAGACGAGCGGTTTGCTAAAAACAAACTCTCTTACACCGAGGCACCGGTTCAACTCAAGTGGCTTAAAAGGTAAAAATGAACTTTATATTGACTTAAAATATATTTGTGTTTGACTGACAAACTCAAGGACTGAGTGATGGATAGGAAAGGAAAAATGCGGCGCGCCACTTCGGCTGGGTACCGTTTGCCGGACCGACCCAATGGTCCTCTCGCTTCTCAGTCTTCGGTCTCAGTGTTCAGGCATTCAGCGGGTAGGACACGAAACACCGGTGAGACACCGGCGCAAGACGATGATACCCGAGATCCGGTAAAGCAGGACCAGGTTTGGAGAGAGTTTGTGCGCGCTGAGAGAACCGGTGTGAAAGAATGGTAAGAAAGAAAGTTGTAGCTATTCACTTTCTTAGAAATTTCATGGCGTTGCCGTTTTGTTTCTCACTTTCTCTGGAGTTACGTTACTAATCTTTCTTTCACCTCTTAAATGTGGCATTGTTTGACCCGTCATTTGATACGGGATGGATTGTGGTTGACCAGGCGCCCCCTGGACGGTGTGCGTTACGGTTACTCATCTCTTGTTCTTTACCAACAACTATATATTTACAGTCGTGGTTACTGTACACAAAACCACTATCATGTAATAAAACGATCACAATTTCGCTTCTAAATCATTCATTGCATCGTATCGTCTGGAGATAAGAGAGCATCATGTTGTAAAATGCTTCATGGTTGTTTTATCACAGGGAGAAGAACTGGAGTTTCCTGATGAACTTTGACCAGCTGGTAAGAAACACTCTTATCAGTAATGACAATGTTTTTTTTTTGTTTTTTTTTTGTGCAATATTGTTAAAATGTAAAGCCAGTTAACATATAATGCAAATATAAACTACAATACTGTTTAAAAGTTTGGATCAGTAAGATTTTTTGTATTTTTTTTTCTCAGCAGGGATGAATTAAATTGATCAAATGTGTCAGTAAATACATTTTTATGGTTACTAAAGATGTACAAATCAAATAAATTCTGTTCTTTTTAACTATTTATTCATCTAAGAAACTTGAAAAATTGCTTCACGATTTTCAGAGCAGCCAATTGGCATATTTGAATGATTTTGAAGGCTCATGTGACACTGAAGACTTGAGTAAAGACGGCTGAAAAGGGCTTTGCCATCACAGGAATACTTTAAAAAAAAAAAAAAATGAAAACTAATAATGAAATTAAAAACAAATTGTAATAATTTTAGAATATTACAACTTTAACTGCATTTTTTATTAAATTAATGCAGCTTGGGTGAGCATAAGAGACTTCTTTCAAAAACATTAAAAAGAATTTACGGACACCAAGCTTTTTTTGTCTTCTGGGAAACATTTAAGAATCTTGTGTAGCTTCTGAAAGGCAGTACTAAATAAAGATATTTAGGCAAAATAAGAAAAATGTACACTCTGTTCAAAAGTTTACACCCCTGTCTCCTAATATACCGTGTTTCCTTCTGAAGCATCAGTAATCATTTGAACCTTCTGTAATAGTTGCATATGAGTCCCTCAGCTGTTCTTAGTGCAAAAAGATGGATCTCAAAATCATACAATTAGTTTTGGAAAGGGTTCAAAGACACAAAAATGCTGAAAAACCAAAGAATTTGCAGTTTAAGACAAACAAGGAACTACTATCACTAAACAAACAAACAAAAAAACAGCTGTGGATCATTCTGGTAACAACACAGTATTAAGAATCTAGTGTATGTAAACTTTTGAACAGGGTAATTTTTTTTTAAATTCATCTATTATTTTCTCTTGTGGACTATATGTAAACATCTTTTATGTAAGATATCTTATTCAGGTCAGTACTAAATAAAAAATAACATGCATTTTGTATGATCCGTCTTATTTTGGTAAAATAATTAACATTTTGCATTATATTAAAGCTATAATTTATCTTTATTTTTAGTTGAAGTATCAGTTTTCATGATGGAGTACCTCAAGCTGCATGCTAATTTAGTTGTATTTCCCTTGTCACTCTCACAGGGTCATCCACGTACAGAAACTCCTCTCCCCAGCTCTGTGTCTTTATACTCCGACAGAGTCCCAAACACCAGTAACCAAACGTTCGGCAGTGGCCTGTACACTGATCTGGGCAAAGAGCTGATTCGCCTGGACAATCTGCTGACCCTGACAGCGAACCACCGCAAGGCCAAAAGGAACCCAGAGATGCAACCCTGCTGAGGTTTACCAGGCACAGGATGTGTTCAAAACACTCTCCAGTGTATTAGCAGTGATTTGTTGCCTTCTCTAGAGAACTTCCCTTGGGTTGTTCTGTTTGTCTTGCCTTTATCTATATACATAGACAAACTCAAGAGTGTTCAGTGGGTGACAGTTTGTTTGCTGGATGTATTTTTCTTCTCTGGACAGCCCAAATACCAGCTGCCAACCTGTGTATGTATGCGTGTGTTTGCTGTTTGTTTTAACAGTGTGCTAGATTTCATGTTGACATCTCTCAGAGTACTGTAATATGCTGGTGGAGGGAGTAAAGATGACCCTGTTTTTAGAATATACTATTTGCATATTCATTTTTTAGATGAACGCAGTAAGCATATAAATGCAAATTAGGTACAGAACTGGATTATAACTCTCTTAGATCAAAGAGATTTATGTTTCTGTAGTTGAAAGGCTTAGATTTGTTCGCATCTCAAGAGAAAAGAGGAATTAGATATGTCAGGTAATTCTCCACAGTTAAGTTTACAAATAGTCCTAGCCAATAGAGACAGTTTATCCGTGGAACATTAGGAGGATTAGCTGGAATATTTTGCCAAGACCTACATTTGTGATGTTTTAAAAATAATTTATGCCAAATTATATTCCAATAAAGTTTTTCTCCTTTTGAAACAGCTACACCGTGTGCCGTCTTTATGGCCAAGAATGTACGATCACAGTGAAAACAGTTTCAAAACACATTCACAAATCAAATCTTTGAGAGAAAGAGAAATGAAAATACATTTGGGAAATGACACAGGCCAGATCACTGAAGCTCCAAACGGCTTGAACTTTTTATTTCCTGTTAATTTGATGTGTATAATTGTGATTGAGTTGAAATTTGAGGAAGTTTAGGAATGCTGAGGAGTCACATTTAAGGTTTCAGTACAGCCAGGTTATTTCTCATGTGGACGTTTCTCATTAGAGATAAAACGCGCCCTCGTGTGGATGAATTTGCTTTCTTAATATCAACAAGTGAAAATTTACTTCATAATGTAGTTGCACCAACAAGAGGTCGCTGTTACACTCTTTCATTAGGAGGTTTTCTTGCATTAGTGCTCCTTGCGCTACTTCAAAATTGGTTTGAGAATAAATTCATAAAGGACTTTTGAGAATAAACGATTTTATGAATACACCAGAACAGCTGTATTTTAATTTATTGTCATATATATGATTCTTTATTTGATTAAACTCATAAATAAACAAAAATACACTTCAAATTATAATAAAAATAAAGCATATTCAATAGCTATATACACCACTCTGCGGCAACATGATTCCCTTTCAGTTCAGTTCAGTCAACTCACATTCATTACAGCAAACATTTTGTTTGTAAAGTATGTTGAGTGAACTAAAAAAACTAAAAGCCGAGTGATGTTATGTGATTTTTCTGTGATATGTGGTGGGTGTGTGAACGATATCCACCGGAGGATATTTGCATTATTCCGTGTGCCGCCGTTGGTGGGCGAGACAGCGAGAAGAGAGGCTTATGGGTAAAGACTGCTTGCTGTTGTCGTCGACGTTAGTGATGATTCACTTCAGGGAATCGGTTCTTTTGAACAACACATGTCAAAGAATCGTTTGCATAAATGATTCACTGATTGTTTTACGTCATGACGCAATTTCGTCACCACATGGTTCTTGATACCGTAGCATGGCATATTTCCTACTGTATAACCGTCAGATAAGTAATTTATTGCAATTTTATGTGTTTCCATTCAAGTTACATTAGTAATTAGAACTTAAATCAATGTATTAGTTGCTAAGTCGAAGAACATCTCAGGCGAATCGTTTGGAATCATTTTTGTGAGTCGAATCAACTGATTCATTTAAAAAGTTTCGAGTCAAAAGAACGATTCGCTCACGGATCGGACATCGCTAGTTGATGTCAGAGAAACGAACTCGAGGCTCGAGCTACCTGCTGGAATACCGAAGAACCGATCCGCGGAACTGGCGGGAGCGACCCAATCCATTAACGACATGCGGAAACACTTTAGGAAAGCGCTCGCAAGTAACTTAAAATAACTAAATCTATTAGGAATTATTAATAATAAGCATAAACCGCACTGGTTCCGTTTCACGCAGTGTGTTGCAGGAATGCGTTGGAGTTTGTGGTCAACAGATGCTCGCCTTTGAACAACAGCAGCGTTGTTTATGAACTGGGGAAGATTTGAAGTCAGGCTCAGCCAGTCCGGAGCGCCCGGGAGAGGGGGAGAGGAGACGAGGGGAGGGAGGAGAGAGGCGGGGAGGAGAGGAGAGGGGCGCCCAGAAAACGCCCTGCTGCTGAATCCTCTCAAAATTAAAACTTTATCGCGCCTTTGACGGTACGCTCGCATTAAAGGATGGGAAGTTTGATTCCGCTCACTTGTTTAAAGTAACCGCTTCATAGATACTTTTGAGGGGGGAAGTTTGGAAAGGCTCAATTGTTCCCATTGGATTATTTTTTTCGCTTTATTCTGGACAAGCCCGGGGTACTTTTTGGAGGGCGGCGAGTCGGAGGCTGTCTAGGCCCGCTGCTCGACAACTTGAAAGAAGATCTCGTATCTTTAATGTGAACCAGAAAAGTTGGCCAGATCGCTCTTCGTTGCTCAGTCTGGCGCCAGGACAAGGCAAAAATGTCGCTCGGAGCGGAGAGAAGGATGGAAAACCGGCTGAGACAACTGGAAGCCATGCTCAAAGAGCCGCGGTCTGCGATCAACTTGGAAAGTTTGCTGGTAAGTTCACCGTCCCTTTTCATCAATGTTTAATGCGCCTCGAAGATCCGTTGCCTAGTGACACTGAGGGTAAAAAAAAAAATAGCAACAACCTAACCGCGATGTTGCATTGCAGAAATGAACAGTCAACTGTGAGGAAGCTCAGTCAGTGTGCACGTTGATGTCTCTTTTAATATCATCGGTATTTGTACATAAACATCGCCTCACTTCGTTCTTTCCTTATCAATAACTTGTGGATATAATCTCCGCGTATAAAAGTATTCTCACGTACACTTGCCATATTTGAATAACTCTGCTGCGTCAAGTTCTGAGTTCATCTGTTGCCTCGCTCCAAATATAGTAATATTGTTGGCCTGCAACATGACAATTTCGTAATTCCCCCTTCCTGCTGTTGATGGCTTGTTTGGTTCTGGAAGTAGACCGTGCTATTAACTGGCCTGCAGGTGAAGGTATTGGACGCATATTTCTGAAAGCAGAAATATTCACAGATTGATGTAATCTTTTCAAAGTGCACTTTGAATTTTTTATTTTTTAGGCGAACTTATAAATTAACGTTCAATGCCCTTCGTTTTGTGTGTGTTTGTGGGCACATGTACAGCTCAGTTGGTGCCAAGTGATAATATCTCCCGAGCTTGTCAATCGGTTTATGTCTGACCTAGCTGTTGACGAAAACACAAGATAGGCAGAATGCCAGAAGTTAGATAAATCTGACAAAACCCTCTTTTTGTAGACAACATCAAACATAAAAGTGCAAAAAACTACACCATGACTATGCCATATAATCAAATTCTAATCAAAGTTTCTTTTAGAGGTCTATGATTGTAAATTATCCTATTTGAAAGCAATAGAAATGTGACCCTGGACCACAAAACCAGTCATAAGGGCACTGTTTGGCTGAGATACAACTATTTGAAAATTTGGAATCTGAAGGTGCAAAAAAAATCTAAATGTTAAGAAAATTGCCTTTAAAGTTGTACAAATGAAGTTTTTTTAATTAAAAATTAAGTTTTGATATATTTACGATAGGAAATACAAAATATCTTTATGAAATGTGATCTTTACTTAATATCCTAATGTTTTTTGGCATAAAAGAAATATTGATAATTGAGCCAAAATATACCTGTGCTACTTACAACTGGTTTTGTGGTAATGCTTAACATAATTTTTTTCAATGACTCAAACTATTAGACAGCCGAATAGCCCTTATAATGGCATAATATTATGTGATATAGCCTAATAAATTAAATTATAGCAAATAAATTGTGCTTAAACTACTGTTTTAAAGTTTAGAGTCAACAATAATGCGGGATTAGTAAGATTTTTACTGTTTTTTTTTTTTTTAAGTTTCTGATGCTCATCAAAAATACAGAAAAATGTGTAATATTGTCAAATATTATTACAATGTAAAATAAAGTTTTTTCTATTTTAATATACATTCAAATCTATTTTAGTCCTGTGATCAAGGCTGAATTTTCAGCATCCTTACTCCAGTCTTCAATGTCACACAATCCTTCAGAAATCATTGTAATATGTTGATTTATTATCAATGTTGGAGAAAGTTGTGCTGCTTAATATTTTTTTTTTAAACCTGTGATACTTTTTTTTAGTATTCTTATAGTATTCATATTCTTCTCAATAAAAAGTTAATAATAAATAAACAGCATTTATTTAACATAGAAATCTTTTTTTTTTAACAATATACACTACCGTTCAAAAATTTGGGGTCAGTAATTTTTTTTTTTTTTAAAGAAATTTATACTTTTATTTTGCAAGGATGTGCTAAATTGATCAAAAATAGCAAATACTTATATTGTTCAAAATGATCAAACATTGATAATTCTTCTAATAAATCAGCATATTATAATGATTTCTGAAGGATCATTTGACACTTAAGACTGGAGTAATGGCTGATGAAAATTCAGCTTTGCATCACAGGAATAAATTATATTTTAATGTATGTTAATATAGAAACCATTATTTTATATTGTAATAAAATTTCACAATATTACTGTTTTTTCTGTATTTTTGATCAAATAAATGCAGCCTTGCTGAACATAAGAAGAAATATAAAAAAAAAGAGAAGAAAAAAAATGAACCACAACTACGTTATTGACAAAAGCAATACTGGTTGTTGACAGATACCAGTAGTTTTATCACTAGTTAAATCCTAAATTTGATAGTTAATGCTTAATTGTCTAATTTCTTCAACACTAATGACACTAAACAGAACAAAAAAATTATGAAAAATTCTGATTAAAACTGACATAAAGTCCCACCCCAAACTCTTGCCATTGGTTGAGTCAGAGTTGTTGTGTTGGGCTGGTTGTGATGCATAAACTAACATCATGATTTGACAGAACAGCAGTGTTCACTTTTCAGCGAATCTAGCCTATTAATGGATTACTTAGATTTTGGATAAGATAAGAAAGTATTTGCCTAAAAGAAAGTATTTTATATCAGATTAATTACACAGATGCATGAAGTAATTGTGAAACTTACCTCATAATAAATGAAGTGATTCATTTGAGGCAGTCGGGGAGGCAGTTCTTTTGGTACTGAATGTTCCTGCATGCCTAAAGTCTATGTATAATGTCAGATCTGTGTGACTGATTAATGTTAATCTGGTCCAAAACCAAACAATACTCCGCAGACGCTTGATGAAGCATGATTTGTCTCACTGTATCTGGGCCAGAGTTTGGTCTAAACTCGGAGCAGATATCTAAGAAAAAAAAGATATGGGTCATCCTTTCTGAGAGAATTGGTGTGTATGTTTATCAAGGAGGTGTGTGTGTGTGTGTGTGTGTGTGTGTGTGTGTTGAGAGAGCTGGTGACAGAGTTTCTCCACAGCTGAAGAATGTGTGTGTTTCCTGAGGAGGAGATGAGCAGAGGAGAAGTGGGAAGCAGTGAGTGGGAGTGAACAGGCTTCACTCTCTTTCTGTCTTTCTCTCTGCCATTTTTAGCTCAAGTCCCTCTCTGGTTTAGCTCAGGGCAGGAGATAGCTCTGTGTGAGAGTGTTTCACTGTAACGAGATGCTTCTAGAAAACACATCACAATATTTCCATTTCCTTAGTGCACTATGTGAACTTCCTTCCAATAAGAAGTTGAGAATGCAAACACTTCTTATCCCTGAAAATACAAATATTCTCTTTGCGTCTGGCTTATAAACTCTTAAACTTGTCATTAATTATAGCTCAAGCTGATTACTGTCAGTTATCCAGCATAATGCGATTGATTTCAAGCCTTTAAACCAAGTATTTCAGCCTGAGATTATACCAGCTTTGGTCAGTCTATGTGTGTTTGGCAGAGTGATGCCAAGTGAATTCATCAGGAATTTTCGGAATTTTCCAGGTATGTTTCCAAAGGCACTTTTCCACATTTACGGTGTAATGTAAGCCTCCTTTTTTACTGTGATTACTATGTTGTCTTATTGCCACTCTGGACAATTTTAACCCTGCACTTCAGGCCCAAATAAATGGTCCCAAAAGTTCTTGATTTCCATAAGTATGAAATGTATACATGTTTTTGGTCGACTGATATAGTTTATATATATGTTGATGTTGGTTTATTATAGTTTATTTAAAAAAAAAAGTAAATAACACATGTATAACAATTGTAAGCAAAATTTAATATTTATATATTTGACCCTGGGCCACAAAACCTGTCATAAAGGTTATTTTTTTAAATTAAGATTTATAAATCAGCTTAAAGCTGAATGAATAAGCTTTCCATTAATGTATGGTTTGTTAGGACAATATTTGGCTGAGATACAACTATTTGAAAATCACAAATCTGAGGGTGCAAAAAAATCAAAATATTGAGAAAATCGCTTTTAAAGTTCTTAGTAATGCATTATACTAATAAAAAACAAGTTTTGATATATTTACGGTAGGAAATTTACAAAATATCTTAATGGAACAAGATCTTTACTTATTATCCTAATGATTTTTGGCATAAAAAATAAATAATTTTGACCCATACAATGTATTGTTAGCTATTGCTACAAAGACACTCGTGCTACTTAAGAGTTTTTTGGTCTAGGGTCACACATAGTATTTTTCACAAATATAGAAATGGTTAGAAACAGTGAGTGTCACTTTAACTAGGGCTGGGTAAAAATATTGATTTCACGATTTTAATTGATTCTTTTTTTTTTTTTTACAAAACAATATCGATTCTTGGCTCTGAAGAATTGATTAGTCTAGCCTGTTCTCAGTTAATGAACGTAGTGCACCTCCCATCCAATAAATCAGAATAAGCTTTGTGCTTGGTTAGTTATCTTATAAAATATAGTCTCAGATTTTAAATTCTATGCATTTTATTACAGTATTCATACAATAAATGCAATTTTGGTGTGGTTTAATGTGGAGTGACGGATTGTTGTATCGCCTCAGTTCAAGAGAAGCGGCAACGCAAAGTTTAAAGATCGTCTCCTCCACTTTAATACCAGTTTCAGCACGAAATAAACTTGAATGAACATCCAAAGGTATGTTAAAAAGAGTAAAACTAACCCAAATACGTGTCCTGTCTCATATAATCACTCAATCAGTGTTTCAGCCATGCAAAGACGTCAGTGTAATGGCTTGTAAACAACGTCATGTAATGTCACATTTACCTCAGAAAAAAATATTCGGTAGCCATAAACTCATTACTCAGCTTGTAAAATGTACTCTCCTATTATAATTGTCATTGTGACTTTATTATTATAAAAATTTAATTAGGTGTAATTTAAGCATTTGTATACAAATCAGTTCATTTTAACCTGTAATATTAAAGTAATGTATATTTTACAGCATTATATGAGTTTTTTTTTTCTTGAGAAAATTTGGCTTGTACTGTACCTGATATATATCCAAAATAATCAGTATCGAATTTGAATCTAATCTAATCAAATAGCAAGCTTGTAAATCAGAATCTAATCAAATTGTTTAGTTTGTGTCAAAACCCAGTCGTAACTTAATACCAGCGGAAAATGTAAAGCTGCGATTTTCTAGGCCGATAAGATTAGGAACTACACTCCCATTCCGGCGTAATAGTCAAGGAAGTTTGTTGCCGTAATATGGACGCAGCAGGCGGAGTAATATCACGCAGCGCCTGAAATTAGTTCCCAGCTAGGTTAGCATTTCCACATGTGCTGCGTGATATTACTGCGCCTGCTTTGGCCAAACTTCCTTGAATATTACGGCGGAATGGAAGTGTAGTTCCTAATCTTATCGGCCTAGAAAATCGCAGCTTTATATTTTCCGCCGGTATTAGTACATGATATAACTACAGAAGAGTCAAGTTTTAAATAGGACAAATATCGAAACTTGTTGGTCATTTTGAACGCGATGGTATTGGTCTAATAGGATTCAATGATCTATGCTAAGCTATGCTGAAAGTGATATCGCCAGAACAGGAGAACGGCTGAATGGATTTCAAAACGGTAAAACTCAGCTTATTAACTCTGGGGGGAGTTGGAGAATGAGCCTATTTCCAAAAAAAGTGGAGTGTTCCTTTAAGCTATGAAACTGGATGCAGGATGTTTTAATGTTACAGAGATCTCTTATATGCCAAAAGATCAAGGCAAATTTGATTTCTCATGTCATCACCCCTTTAAACAAATTCCTAATACCTAATTTAACTGTATATTGATCGACAATTATTTACATGCGCAATTACAACAGAAATACACTGAATTTTGCATACAGTCTGTCCAAGTATTCTTGGCATAATGGAATATTTGAAGGATTAGATTCATTTTTTGGAGCAAGTACAGAACAATATGGCAAATTGTAGTCCATTTAATGTGTATAGATGCTGTAGAAAGCCAAGATACAAGTGCATTTGTTCAGCATTATGGAAGTAGCGACAGTTTTTTTTTCTGTATTGTGATGTACATCTGAATGTAACCGATTATAACAGGGCAAGGTTTTGGTTCAATCCATTGGTTGGTGATTGGATAGAAGCAAATCTGAATGTGAGCCTACAGCTGATTGTATAAAAGGGGGTGCGTTTATGAGGATAAAATGATTGGCGAGGTCCAGTATGCACTAGCAGAGAGAAGTGTTATTTAAATAGAATTGCACTATGATAAAAAAATGAACATAATATGAATAAATCACACACAATAAGATCAACAACATGCTTTTAGAAAATTGCATGCAAAATTGTTTTAGTCTGACGAAAATCAAACTTTTAATGTGGTCTCTGTTACAATATTCAAATCCAGATGTGACCTGTTAAACTAAAAATTCAGAAATGGCAACCACTCCAACATTCCAGAGAGTGGATTTCTCCACTTCACCTGAAGATGATGTCATCTTGATTATGTAATATTCCTCCTAAATTTAGAAGGCAGCAAGCTTTAAACTTCCTCTATTATAAACATTTTAACCACATTTTAACAAATGATCTTTAATGCTCAGCATGATGGAAGATCATTAAGCTGGTTCTAGTGTACAGTTAAAACCGCTGCTTTAAAATGGCCAGGTGGCAGTGTGGTCTGAGAGAAAGGGCAAAGGTCAGTCTCAGGAGGGAAGGTTAATGAATAACCTGTCTGTCATTTATTTAGTGGCTGTCAGAAAGGCAGCGCTTATGCAGATAATTGTAGCACACGCAATCCCAAGCTAACCGTAAAACCAGACTGCTATTCTTTATTCCTAAAAATTAGGTCTTGTGTTGCTCTGGATTGGGTCAAAGTGGAATGTTTCAGTTGCTGGGTGTTTTTTAGACACTTAGTTTGCAACCCTGAATAGGTCTGGCTAAGATAACCAGCGGTCACGCTGTAGCCTGGAATGTTGATGGGCCTTATCTCTGTTCCCTTCTTCCCTTGAGGTGTGTGGATAGCGTCTGCTCATATAGTTTGTGTGTTTATGTGGTTGCAGTGGGTCGGAGATGCTGACCACAGTGTTCAAATTCCACCCTTGTTCCGCACATGCACATTAGACCCGTGTTTTGTAACACAAAGCTTGCAAATAAGCTACTTTTTCGGGTGACCTTTTTATTTTAATTAAAAATTAAGTCATTGCAAACATTTACGAGGTGTATAGAATATTTCCCAAAGGATCACATTAAAACTTTTCTTTATCGTGCCTTCATGATGTATGTTTAAGGCTATTTAAATCCTTTTAAACCAATCTTTCAGACTCTTAACGCTCAAAGTTTTATCAAAAGAGATTGTGTAGAGACCTGTGATGGGGGGAATTAAGAAAAATCAAGGTAAATATGAGTTGTCATTCAAATATTTATATTGTGGCTTAGCAAAATGATGCAAAAAAGTTGTAAAAAGATATTATTCATATTTTAATTTGATAAAATGCTGCAAGACCATGCTAAATTCATTCCACCATTTTATGCCAAATTGTTAAAATGTCATTATCATCACTCTCATTTCCACCACACAATGCTGTTGAACACAATGCATCATTGTTTTCTGACAGAATTCTCCTGTGATGCATGCAGGCATAATGCGCTGTTCATAAACAAACTAAATAAACTAGAGAGTGTGTAAAGAGTGTATTTTTTAGAGAGGTTTTTGTGTGTTCACAGGACCAAAAGTGCCATAGCTGAAGAAACGCCCATGGCTTCCTGTTTAGCAAAAAAAAAAAAACATATTTTGAAGACATCTTATTACCTAGGTCTTTTCCATGCATGTTCTCCAAAAACAACAAACATCAATCAAACAAAAACCGTATGGGGACCAGTAAATATATATAATTTTTATTTGTACTTTTATTCCTCTAGGATGCATAATATGCTGTTCTTTTGCACTTTCTATTTATTAAATAATCCTAAAAAAAAGTATCACATTTTCCATAAACATATTCTGGGTAATAGTAAAACATTTTTCTTGAGCAACAAATCAGCATGTTACAATGATTTCTGAAGGGATCATGTGACACTGAAGACTGGAGTAATGGCTTCTGATGATCATTTTTGCATCCTACACCACCAGTCAAAAGTTTTTGAACCGTATAAGTTTTAATGTTTTTTAACATCTTCTGCTCACCCAGCCTGCATTTATCTGATCCAAAATATTTTTATTATTTAAACTAACTGTTTTCTATTTGAATATATTTTAAAATGCTATTTATTTCTGTGATTTCAAAGCTGAATTTCTAACAGCATTACTCTAGACAATTTTTTCAGGTTTCTTTGATGAATAGAAAGTTCAGAAGAACAGCATTTATCTTAAATAGGATTGTTTTGTAGCATTATAAGTGTCTTTATCATCACCTTTGATGAATTTAAAGCATCCTTGCTAAATAAAAGTATTCATTTCTAAAATTTCTTTCCTCTCTCCCCCAAAAAAGAAAATTATACTGATTGCTGAAGGATCATGTGACTGGAGTAATGATGCTGAAAATTTAGCTTTGCTCACAGGAATAAATTGGAATAAATTTTTTTTAAATATTTTCAAATAAGAAGTTTTTTTAAATAGTAAAAATATTTCAAAATTGGACTGTTTTTACTGTAATTTGGATCAAATAAATGCAGACTTGGTGAGCAGAAGAGACTTTAAAAAAACAAACAAAAAAAAAAAAGTCTTTTGACTGATAGTGTATGTGCATTTTAAAATATATTAAAATGTAATTAAAAAAAATGTTTCACAGTATTTCTGTTTTAGCTGTACTATTTTGGTCATAAAAATGCAGTCTCGTTAAGTATAAGAGACTTATTTCATAAACATTATTTTACCACAAACCAGGCATCTACTGTCTGTAAAGTATCGTAAAGGCATCTCGCTGTCTCTGAATCCATACTGTTACTGTAACTGTATCTATGTGCTGTTGTCTAACTGATCTCAGCTCCTGTATCTTACAGTAGCGTTACAACTGGCACGTCTTCCACGCTGAAGCAATAACACGAGCACGCACTCCTGTGAAAGCTGTTGTGTTTGTAAGGTTTATCCAGGAACATCTGGGATAAGCAGGAGTCCAGCTGGATCCTGATACTGTTATTGTTTGTTGTCATTGTTGGATCTTATCAGTCCGCAGCAGGTTTAATCTCATCTGGAGAGGATCTGTTTTGCAGCGGGAGAGGAGATGTGATTTCATGCCGCTAACATCCATACCTGTCCTGTGTTCTTCTTCTCTGCGGAATTTCTGTCCTGTGTTCTTCTTCTCTGCCGAATTTCATTGGATGCTGTGCTGATGAGGCCTCCCCATGTACTTGTAAACTGGACAACACAGGAGTGTCTTGTATTGGTGGAGCTGAGTGTTGTATTGTTTATGTCAACACCATTAGCAGGAGCTACTGTTTTGCTGGAGAATCCAAGAAGTCCTGCTTCTGTAGTGTGTGTGGCTGGAGGCAGTTTGTAATATGTCTCCGGAAGAATAACATATTACAAGTTTCTCTTTTTAGACATGAAAATTTTCTCAGGAATGATCAGGTTTCATGTCACCTGATATTTACATACTTTAAAGGGATAGTTCACCCAAAAATAAATTCTGTCAGTAATTACTCACACTCATGTCGTTCCAAACCTGTCAGACCTACTTCGGAAGACAAATTAAGATATTTTTTATGAAATCTGACCATTATATAGACAGCAAGGGTCCTACCACATTCAAGGTCCAGAAAGGTACCAAAAACATAGACAAAACAGTCCATGTGACATCAGTGGTTCAACTGTAATTTTATGAAGCTACTTTTGTGTGCAAAAAATCTACAATAACAAGTTTATTCAACAATTCTTCTCCTCTGTGCCACTCTGGTGCTATTTTGGAGAGTACCACGACACGTGTGCATGCTTTGATTGAACGTGATAGGACCCTTCCTGTCTATGGAGAGTCAGAGTACTCTCGAATTTCATCAGAAATATCTTAATTTGTGTTCTGAAGATAAACGAAAGTCTTATGGGTTTGGAACGACATGAGGGTGAGTTTTCATTTTTGGGTGAACTTTCCTTTTAACTTTTGGTGTAACTTTACATTTAAAGAATTGCTCCAAACATACTTTCTTCTGTGGAACACAAACATCAAACATTTGAAAAATATCCTAATCACTCTTTTAATACAATGCTGTAAAAAAGCTATGAAACTATCTTGCTAGTGTCGGTTTGGAACGACATGATGGTGAATAAATGACGACAGAATTTTTATTTTTGGGTGAACTAATCTTTTAATGAAATATAACTTGTTCTAGGTTCCTGAAATATGGTTTCGGTGAAAATTTGGGGTTGTCAAAAGGTTCTCCCTGGACACCTTCTTCTTAAAATAGAAATGGTGACTGAAATGAAAGGTTTGGCCAGTGTGGTTTCTTTATACCAGACCTCTTGGTATAAAAAACCAGAATGCATTAACCACATTTAAAACTGCCCAACAGTGGTTTCAGAAGTGATTTGAGGGCAAATGGAGCTTCACAGCAAAATGTGTTTTATGCCAAGCTTCAAAACCAGACAGGAGGATGTACACTGTAGTCCAGTCTAATGTTCGTCTGCAGTGTTATGTTGTTTTTATGGTATGGTATTGTGCTGCTGAGAAGTTCCACACCCTTGTTGTGTTTGTCATTAAGTTTTATCTGATAGGCATGCATGGTGGACGTGAGATGTGTCATCTTCAGGAGATGTGTGTTTTCAGGATCTCTGTGTAGTAGTGTTGAAGGAAAAGCCTCATTATACACCACCAGTCAAAAAACAGTAAGATTTAGGGGGCATTTTAGAAATTTGCTTTGTTTTGCCATCACAGGAAATTACATTTTTAAGCACACATATTTACTTTATTTGTTTTGTATTCATTGTAATATTTTACAGTACATTACTATTTTCACTGTATTTTTATCCAATAAATTTGATACATAATGAAACGCATTATATACACTACCAGTCAAAAGTTTAAAGATTTTTAATGTTTTTTAAAAAGTCTCTTCTGCTCACCAAGCCTGCATTTGTTTGATCCAAAGTACAGCAAAAACAACATTTTTTAATATTTAACATGGCTGTTTTCTATTTGAATATATTTTAAAATGTATTTTTGAACTTTTCATTCATCAAAGAATCCTGAAAAAAAAAATCTGTTCTATTTCTGCTTTTTTTTTTTTAAACAGCAAATCAGAAAATTACAATGATTTCTGAAGGATCATATGACTGGAGAAATTATGCTAGAAATTCAGCTTTGCAATCACAGGAATAAATTAAAATCTAAAATATATTCAAATAGAAATCAGTTATTTTAAATAATAAAAATATTTCAAAATGTTACTGTTTTTGCTGTACTTTGGATCAAATAAATGCAGGCTTAAAGAAGTGAGCAGAAGAAACTTTAAAAAAATAAATAAATAAATCCTACTGTTCAAAAACTTTTGACTGGTACTGTATATAATGCGTTTCGTTATATATCACATTTATTTGATAAAAAATACAGTGAAAATAGTAAAGTATTGTGAAATATTGCAATGAATACATAACAAATAAAGTAAGTATTTGTTTAAAAATGTAATTTAATCCATGCAAAGCTACATTGTAAACAGCTTTACTCCTAGTCTTCAATGTCACACGATCCTTTGGAAAGCATTCTAATATGCTGATTTTGTGCTCAAGAAACATTTCTTTATTAATATCATCAATGATTACAACAGTTGTGCTGCTTAATATTTATGTGGAAACTCTGATACTTTTTGTCAGGTTTCTTTGAATAGAAAGTTCAAAAGAACAGCTTCATTTCATTTAAAAATCTATTGCAACAATAAAATGTCTTATGTGTGTATTTACACACTTTGATCACTTAAATGCATCCTTGCTGAATAAAAGTATTAATTTCATTAAAAAAACTGTATATACTTTGTAGATATTTAAGGTAGTCTGAACCAGTTTAATATTTATTTATTAATTTTGACAAGCTGTTTTCCATTTTGACTGAAACTGGTCGTTGTCAGTGTGATTTTATGAACAGATGTTTTGAATGTTCCTTGTCCGTGTCTTAATTTCCACTGGAATATTATGCTTTTGGCATGCACTCTTTGTTCGCGTAATCCTGCCTCTTTGTGCGTGGAAGGATAAGACACGTTTTAACTGGACTAATGGCATTAGCAAATTAGGCTAATTAAATCCTCTGACTAACTAACGCAGGATGGAGAGTGCCGTTGAACACTCTTCAGCAGTCTGTCAGGGCTGGTATGTGACGCTGACCAGCTTCATGCCTCGAGTTCACAGAGTTTCATTTAAATCAGATATCATTGATGATTTTTATTGCACTGGAAAACACTGCACTACATTCTACAGAGATCTGTCTGGTTGTCACAGTAATAAACACATGAGTTATGGAGCCTGCTGAATTTATGGGTGTCTTTGAGAGGAAGAGTGATGTGGCGTACCTCTCATCACATTCCTATCAAGCCTGAGTTCATGCGCGTCTATGTACTTTGCTTTCTGATCTCTGATTCTGAGGGTCGGAGATTCTGCTGACTGCTGTAATTCAGCATTAAATTGTTGATGGGCAGGTGTTTAATGGTTTAATGTAGCTCTAGTCACTTTTCATAAATAATGTATCATTTTTTAGTAGTTATAGGATCCCTCTGCAGTGAAACTGAAGTGTGGCATCTCCTCACACAGTGGCTCTGTTCCAAAACTTAGTGAGGCACCTTGTTGTCTACTATATACATAGGCATGCAGCGCTGTCTTAGAATTCAGGCAAAAGAGGCAATTATATAGCTTACCTTTGCAAACATCCTTTGAGTTTATGATGTCTAAAGTCCCGATATACTCAGCACAAAGGGGTAAAAAGAAGTGCTGCACGCTTTTCTCTTAATAACAAAATGTACACTGATGTGTAAAAAATAGGACTTAAAGGGATAGTTGACCCAAAAATGAAAATTCTGTCATTAATTATTTAGACACATTCTTCAAGGGGTGTTCATGAGAGGTGAATTTGTTGAATAAAGTCATTATTTTTGTTTTCTTTCACGCTAAAAGTGTTCTCATAGCTTCGTAACATTAGGGTTGGACCACTGATGTCACATGGACTATTTTAATCAGGGCTCGCAAAATCGCTAGCCCGACGTCCCGGGGCTATTGTGTTTTCCAGTCGGGCTACCAGAATGTGTCACTGGGCTGCCCGACGGGCTATCATAAAGTAGACTGCTCCTGCAGGACCTTAAAAACTCCTTAATTGAGTTGTATCAAATTTAAGGCCATAAAAAGTTTTATATATGTTAAATAGTATAAGAAAAGTCTTCATTATAATTTAGGAGGTCGCACATTTGGGGACGGAAAAACGAGAATCAAGATAGCGCTGGATTAAACTTCAAAAGGCAATGATGTCATTGAATAAATATGCACGCTGCACGTTTCAAAGTCAAAACGCGGCACGAATGTCTCTATATGAATGTATCTGAAGGGAACCGACTGTCCTCAGAAACGTGTCGTTGGCATTGTCATGTCATGCCTGATAAAACAGTGTTAATGGTGCTTTGTATACAGCCGTTACTAGGGAAACCGTAGTATTTCAGCGCTCCTAAAGCGCCCCCTAGTGACAGAATGAATTTTTATTTCCACATTTTTTTCAGCTGTTAATGGTCAAATGATTGCAATTATGGGCCTATGTTTTATGCAAAAAAGACAGTTGTAAAGGTGAAAGAAGTTAATGTGCCTTCTAAAAATCTAAACAATTAAGACAGTAATATATGTTTTAAATAAATATAATAAATGATATACTCTTGTATATCATTTTAAATATAACAAATTATATACTTTTAATGGTATAAAGGCTGAAATTCCATTGTATAAGATATTTTGTTTTTGTGTGAACCTGTATCTGAATTATAAATCATGCCATTTTATGGCTTAATATTCTTCCGTACATTGTCCAGTCCTACTCATACTGTTCATTTTACTTGTGCAGCTCTTAAAAAGGGTCATAAATTCCCTTAAATTTATATTTAAAAATTCTGCAGATACGCCAAATAGTGAAATAAAATTCATTCCTTGATATTTGTTTATATTTGTGTATTGAAAACATTTTTGATTGACATTTACCCCCAGTTTCACAGACAAGGCTTAAACCTAGTCCTAGATTAAATGTAAATCTGAGCCGTTTCAACTGAAAGAAACTTGGACTGACTGATCTTAAAATATATCAATGCCTTTGTTTTGTCCCCAGATACACACCAGTATAGTTTCTTTTCTAAGGCACGGTTATAAAAATTACTTAAATGTCCTAATTGAACTATGGCCTAATCCTGGTTTAGGCTAAGCCCCATCTACAAAACCGGGCCTTAGACTCCTATCTGATTTTCTATATTTAAAAAAAAAAAAAAAGTATTTTTTTATTTGGGCTAGTTAAATTATTTTCGGGCTACCAAAATCTGTAGAGTACCTGCCCGAAGGGCTACCAGAGATTTTGAAATTTTGCGAGCCCTGTTAATGATGTCCTTATTACCTTTCTGGGCCTAGAATGTGTCACTTGTGTTGCTGTCTATGGTGAGTCAGAAAGCTCTCGATTTCAAAAATATAAAAAATTTCTTAATTTGTGTTCCAAAGATGAACAAAGGTCTTATGGGTTTGGTAGGCCCTATGAAATTAATTTAAAATTTTTTTTTTCCAAGTTCTGTTTTTTTTTTTTTTTTTTTTTTTTTTTCCCCCGTTTGAATTTTTCTGGATTCCATTTTTCCATTTACATTTTTGTAGACTCTATTTTAATGGTTAAATTAAAAAAATATTAACCAAAAAGCATGTCTGTATAATTGAAAGTCATGCAACACACACAGTTTAACAGCAGTTTATTTAAAGTTTAACAAATTAAATTAAGGCCATATGAAATGTATTTTACTATTTTTGCTAAATTCTGTGTTTTACGTTCATTTTCTGGATTACATTTTAATGGTTTCATTAAATTTTAATAATCAAAGGCATGTCTGATTAATTGATTTCATTAAAAAAAAAAAAGAATTATTATTTTGTGTATTACTTTTTTCAGATATACTGTGTTGTGTGTTTACATTAAAATAAATTCTGGTAAATAATTTTTCTGGTTAACATTCCTTAAATAAAATTAATCATCATTACATTGAGTAATATACTGTTGTCACAATTTCTTCAAGTTAAACCGAACTTTTTTTTTTTTGACGAGTTGCCGTGAAGACCTTCAAGCAGGGATGGAAATGAACTTTTTTGTCCACCGGCCAGTGTGGCTGGTGGATTTCAGAATCTACCAGCCACTAAATGTTTTTACCTGCCACTTTATGTTTTTAACCGACAATGTGTAGCTGCATGTGAAAATTAATACTACAAGATCTACTATACTTGAGCATTTATTTAATCTCAAGTCTCAATAAAATACTGACATTTTTTCTCTCTCTCTCTTACAAAACCAGGGATCAAAGCAAAAAAAAAAAAACTTCTGACTTAAAATTTTTCCTCCAAAAAATCTTTGCCAAACACCATTCCACAGCCATACCTGTTACACACCCACTTTATAAGCAGTTTTTTTCCTTCTTACAGTGCGTGTCCTACTAATTTAAAACATGTTGAAGCATCTTCTGATCAATAATAAAAAATTCTGATAAAAAATTAGCCTTGAGGTGATAATTGACTCATTAATGTGATTTACAGTGGCAGTTTCTTTTTACCTTTGTTATGGCACTTTTTTTTATTAAATGTCATTATATGTCAATTAAAAAAATATATTTATTATATTTTATTTTTAAAATTTATAATTAAAACAATTTAATAGCAAAATAAGACAACTATATTACCAATCATATAAAATTTGTATTAATAAAAAAATATTTGTACTACAGAGGTGGCACAAAGGAACACAATAGTGGCTTGTAGGTGCAATTTCAGACATTTAATGAGGCTCAGAGGTGGCATAAGTGCAAATAAATTCATGTTGAGATAAATGTCTTAAATATACATTTTTTTTAATATAGAAATATTACGTTTTAAATAACTAAGTATACTTTACAATGATACTAAATCCACCAGCAGGTGGCAGTAAGACAAATTATTTGTTTGAAAGTCTGATTCATTCGGGAATGAAGCAAGCAAGTCTTTATGAATGGATAATAATGAACTGAAGATTAGTTCAAAACGCGCTTGAATGAATGAAACACCGCTGTTTTGCTTTAAGAGATGCGCAGCGGCTGAGCTGTTACTCATTTAGCTGTTACTTCATTTATTTTGCTTATTCCCTTAACAATTGTTTAAATCTGTCACTCTCCTTTTCGCGTTCTGTGGGCACACAGACGATGATCTATAAGAGAGCGCGCAAATGAGTCTCTCTTTCACTTTAAATAAGCAGGACTCAAAAGCACGTGCAAATGATAGATTCCAGTGTTTATTTATAACCGCACCGAAATTCTAGTTGTGCTCTGTGTTCTCTGCTAAATAACGAACTGTGAATGATGCCGAGATGATTTTTTGGTTTGCCGTTCAGAACAACAACAACAATGTATATACGTTTATACGTATACGTTTATATATGCACGTTACACATTTTTTTTGAAGGTGTGCCTCCGCTAAAAGTGTCCGCCGTCTTCTTCTTCTTCTTCGTGTATTTTAACGGCAGTTCGCAACCAACGTTAAGGTGCATTACCGCCTCACGTCGTCCGGTTGAAGTATGTTATTTTTATTTACCCGCCACGGTGGCCGGTGGGTGAAGCGAGTTTACCCGCCACAACACAAAATCACCCGCATTTGGCTGGTGGCGGGTGCTAATTTCCATCCCTGTCTTCAAGTTTCAGTTTGTATACATGACGCTAGTTTTTCTTAAATTATACAGTGAAATGTTCATGAAGTGACCCTCAGAGCAGTTGTAGAGATCATTTATGTACTCCTATTGTGGCGACAGAGGCTAAAAACAGAGCACGTCACACACTTCAGTATGTATGTAGTAAACTTAAACCATGTGTCTGCGCCATTCATTCAAACAGAAACTAGCAGAACATGCAGGATTCATATTTAAATAGTCTTTTTGTGTCTTAATATTCACAGACACTGGTCCATATCAAGTCTACTTACCTACTTTTGATTTATTCATCCAAAATTTGGCAAATTCCATAACATTCCGTGTTATACAGAAAATCACATTTTTATGACTGGGTTCCGTGATTCCGTCCATGTTTTCTGCATTGTGAAAAACATTGAGTCTTAGTTTGGAATGATATGAAGCAGTGTTGTTTTTGACAACCATCTTAGATTTAGTCTTAGTCTTTTGGACTAAAATGCTTCTTAGTTTTAGTCAAATTTTAGTCACTTCTATATGTGATAGTTTTAGTCCAATTTTAGTCGACGAAAAGTCAAAAAGGTTTTAGTCTAGTTTTAGTCAAAAAAAAAAGGGGAAAAAGTAGTCTTTTAACAAATTAATGTACGTCAGTAAGTATTTTGCTGTTGGGTAGTGTCACTTATAAGTTCTGAAAATAGCAGATCTATAGTTCAACACAATGTGAGCTTCCGGATCGACTATTTTCACCAATAATTACAATAATGAAGGAATGTTTTAGAACATAAAAGACAAACAAGGATGGAATGCTAAAACGGCTTGCCATACTAGTATAGCAAAGAGTATTTAATGCTAAAACGGCTTGCCATAGCGTCAGATACTTTTTAAGTTTTAATTGGCATGCACAATAAGCAGAAATGTCATGCATTTTAATTGTCTGACGGACCACCCACTAACATTTTCGTCTATTCTCGTCTCATCAACGAAAACTCACACACGTCTCGTCATGTTTTAGTCATCAGCGAGCCATTTTTATCTCGTCATCTTCTCGTTATCGTCATGAAAAAAAGTGGCGTCATCGAAATGATTTCGTCATCGTCATCGTTGACGAAAACAACACTGATATGAAGGTGAGTAAGTAATGACAGAATTTAAATTTTTGGGTGAACTTTTCCCAGAAAGCATCTGTTTAGAAAGTTTGCTTTTTCAAACTCCTGAAACAAACTCCAAACAGACTTCATTTTGGTCTTATTTTGTTTGAAATGAAATCACACCAGTTTGTTAATTTTACTTTAAGTATATCAGGGTCTTTAAACTACATAGGCAGCTAACTGTGTGTTTTGGAACGGAGCCACTATTATTATTTGTTTTCCACAGGTGGATATACTGCACTTCTTAAGTCTTTGCATCATTGATTTGTGTCCGTGCGCATTCATTAGCCGAAGTGAGGAGCAGGAACGCTGCGTTCAATTCATCTTCAGTACATTTTAATCCATTGAATAGCCACTACAGGATAGCTAGATTGATGGATGAGTAGAACACTTTATTTTTGTTGCTCAGCACAATTGTGCTTTTACTTTAGGAGAGATCCTGCCACAAGTAAAAGTGCTTTGTTGGACAATTCTCAAATTACACTTCAAACACATGAGTTACAAAAACCATTTGCAGTTCTTGTCCTGAAGGTGCTTAGAAAATGACTCTGACTTTGACAGATAGGAATGTGTACACTCTGTTTTGACAGGTCAGTTTGAAATCAAGTGAGATTAAATTCTCATTGGTTACAGGAAATTCAGAGTTAACTAGGTAACTAATACATGGTTTATAAGAACGCAAATGCAAACATACACGCAGAAGATGTTTGGATATTCACGAAGATGCTTTGATATTTGTTTTGACAGATTCTAAGAAGGAAACCCTCTTTACTGTGTATTGCATGTCATATTTGTGTCTTGAATGAGAAGATTAATATATGAAAGTATCTTGTAAAGTTTGGTTTTTTAATTCTTTCCAGAGCTTATCAGGTCCCTCCCTTCTTTCATTCGCCCTCTTTCCCTCTTTCCCTCTTTCTCTCTCTCTCTCTCCCTCTTTCTCTCTCTCTTTCTCTCTGTGGGCAGATAGGAGAAACACTGCCATATAAGGTGGTGTGATAGTGGCCTTGTCCATTTTTACTCGGGAACAGCAGCTGTTTCTCTCGCCCCCTCAGTCAAAACAACCAGGAAACCTTTTTCCAATACTTTCTAAGAGTTACAGAAATCCTGCCCTCTGTGACACTTTCTTTGCCTGCCTATTGTTGACCAGGAAATCTTGTCAGCGTGGTAAAATCACTGTTACGCACAGGTTCTCGTGCAACAGCAATATAATGAAATGCATACTAGGGCTGTCACTAACGATTATTTTGGTAATCGAGTAATCTGTTGATTATTTCTGACGATTAATCGAGTAATCGGATAATTATAAGAGGACGCCAACGGATTGATGATTGTTTTTATACTTTACTGCGCTATCTAATCCTTGTTTAATAATGACTAACTAACATTTAAGTCAATTGTCCACTTAATCTTTAATATTTGGCCATTTCTTTACAATAGAAATTCTACAGCCACTAAGTTCTTGAATATGTGGACATCAAAATGTGTAAACTCTAGAGCCCGACCGATAAAGGTTTTTGAAGGCCGATACCGATACAACGATATCATTTTTTCAAAACCGATCCGATACCGATACCAGGCCGATATCAGTGGGGGTATTTTACCTTCAAAACTAAAGAATGTATACAATTCACTTTGTCATTAAGACTTATTTGTTTTAGGCAAAGAAAGAAATACCAAATCTGCTTGCACATTGTTGGATAAAAAAAAGGGGGGAAAAGAGATACATGAGTGCAATCAAATTCATAAATTCATATTAAGATTAATGTTTTAAAAATAACATTTTGAAAACGGAAATATATAAATAACTGAACAGATCTGCCAACAGATGGCGGCAAGACACTGATTTAATTACTGAATCATTTCATTCATTTGATTCGTTTGAACGGATGGTTCATTCAGGAATAAAGCAAGTGACTCTCTGTTTGAATGGGAAATTGAATCATTTCACTAGAATCGTTTAAAAGCGCACGTTCATTCATAAATGAAACTCCGCTGTGTTTGAGTGGAGATGCGCAGCGGCTCAGTTGTGACTTGTTTCAGACTACTTTTGATGACGAAATAGAGCAAAATCAGGCAATAGTGTTATAGTCAGACAATGCAAGTCATTTAATAATAACTTCTTACTTATTTAACTGCTGTATTAAACAATATTTCATTTACAAAGTTTTTACAAAGAAAGTATTAAAAGCTAGACAAAAAACAAAAAGGCCAAATGTGCTCTCGGTGTAATCAACGGTGCTCTTTGGATATTTAGAGGTACATATCAAACTAAGACGATGAAGTACTCCAAGGCACTCGTGAAGTAAAAAGCCTTTAATTCAATGGGCTAAATCTTTTAAAAAGTTAAAAGATTTAGCCCATTGAATTAAAGGCTTTTTACTTCACGAGTGCCTTGGAGTACTTCATCTTCAAAGTATTAAAAGCTGTCACTCGGTTCGCGAAGTCCTCGTGTTCTTTTGCGCGATGCTTCTGAAGACGCTTGATTAAATTTGTGGTGTTGTAATTCGAAACACTACTTCCACCTCTTGAAACTGTGGCTTTGCAAATATTACAATTTGCATTGCTACTAGCTGCTGTATCAAAAGTAAAATATTTCCAAATCAGGGACATGTTTACCGCGCTGAGGTAGACTTTGCATGTAAAAGGTTCCCGCTGAGCTCGCCTGTCACACTCACGTCACATGTGGTTGTGTAAGCATGTATGTATTTTATTTTTAAGGCAATGCTTTAAAATAATTGTGTTCTTGTATGAATTATTATAGTTTTTACAGTAGACTATTATTTCTTGCTATTTATTTAATCAAACTCTGGTAACGGTATCGAATTTGGATCGGTCAAGCATCACCGATATCCGATCCATTCAAAAAGCTTGGATCGGCGTCGATACCGATCCAGAGTATCGGATCAATGCAACCCTAATACCGATACAAATATTTGTTGGTTTTAAAATCCGATATTCCGATATATCGGCCGATATTTTATTTTATTTTCAGAAACGTGCAACAAAACATTAACGGATTTCCCTAACATTAGTTATTTGTAGTTATTTATGAGTTTTAACTAACATAATATGATAATGCATTTTAAAAAGAAACTTGTTTCTTTTATTGTCGCAACAAAACAGAGGAACATCAAAATATATTAAAGTTCTGATAAATAAAATGTATAAAAATACAAACTTAAGATATGAAACGTAAAGTCCTTTGAACAAAAACACAAAAACAACAACAACCAAATCAAAGTTTTAAAAGACTTGGTAAGCTTCATAAATATAACTTTGAATAGGACTGGAGACAAAGTCTGTTAAGTTCTGATAAATAACAACAACAGCAAAATATAAATTGCTAACAGTATATGAGGTAGTGTACTGAATCAGTCAATCCTCAATAGCTCCAGTCCAGCAGAGGCAGGTTTTAGTACAAGAATAGTTATTTGTAGTTATTTATAAGTATGCACTTTTTAAATTCTTTCCACCAAGCTACATCAAACCATTTTCAATCATCAGTTGCTGCCTGCCTTCTAAAACCTACTATTTAGCGATCTAAATCCATTATGTGCTTCGTTAATGCTGCGGCTGAACGACAGTCTGCAACGCACACTTGGCGTCATTGGATTTCACACACGTGTAAAAGAAAAGCTAACTTTTATGCCCAAGCTACGTTTGATACTTTTTCTCTATGTCTAAATGTTCACTTCTCGCAAGTCTAACTTACATTTTACAATGCAGGGACTGTAACTAGAGATATGCTACTTATTAGGGTTGGGAATCGAAAATCGATTCCGATTCTGGAATCGGATACTTAAGATAAAGAATCGGATACTTGTTATAATATTAAAATTTCGATTCCTCGTTTCGATTCCTGGTTGCATTTTTTCCATCTAGTGATCTGCCAGGACCTTCCGCGCGTGCAATCTGCCAGGACTTTACGTGGTAATGTAAACATCAGTCGAAAAGATGGATCACGGTAAGCGTTTAAAAGTGTGTCTACGCTTTGTAAAAACCGAAGACAAATCTACCGCTGCACGCAAACTTCATCTTAGAGATCTGCAAGGGACGGATTTTAGTCCTGCGCCCGCCCACTCCAGAAGGAATATATGTTATTTCGTCCCGCAAAAGCCCACATAAAAGTCACTTATACCCCCGCGGGAAGACAGGTATCTACTATCTCTTGGCTGCATGAAACAAACCCTCCCGGTAATGTAAAGGCAAAGATGACCAGAGTAATAGTAACGAACTCGCGCATACCTAATGTATTCATTCTTGTATATCGGAGTCGTACATTAGGCACGCATAAGTCCGCTGTTGATTCACAAACTATTCATGCTTTCGGTGCTCTGATCCATAGTATTTTTGCGTGAAATTTCAAAATATTTGCATAGTTTTCAAAATGAATGTCCTGTGAGTTTTTTATAATGAATGCTTACCCATAGAGGTGGATCTTGTAAGGGTCAGTGGTGTTTAAGCACATATGAGCACCAGCAGAAACAGATTTACAATGTATTTACTGTATTTTTCATTTATATGTTTATTTTATAATAAATACAAACAGCAGATATTCAGTCACTTAAGAAAGAGTACTCTGAAGTTGTGAAGAATGTCTGAATTAAATAATTTAGGTGCTTTAAATCTGTATATGTGTATTCATGTTAAAAAGTTAGAGCAGAGGATTTTCTTTTAAATTCAAAAGTATAGCTTTAATTTAAAGTTTGTTTGATTTTTTTTATAACATGCAGGAGAAAAATAAAAAGGCAAAACTAATGTTTAGGTTAATAAAAAAGGTTAAAAATTAAACACCTTTAGAGAAAATGTCAGGCATAGGGGGGCCTTGCAAAACTGACCCGAGAAGAAGGGGGCCCTGATATAAAAAAGGTTGAGAACCCCTGTGATAAAATAATATGTTGCAATCTAGCACTGAAAATAAACATGTTTAATATATTAATGTTTGACTTTTGTGTTTGTTGTTGTTTTTTTTTTACTAAATCGGAATCGAAACTGGGAATCGAAAAGAATCGGAATCGATAAGTGGAATCGGAATCGGAATCGAAATCGATAAAATTCAAACGATACCCACCCCTACTACTTATAAATACAGTAATCATTACTTTATTTAGGCAGAATAAGTTCATTGTGGTTTCCAAGCTCATTAATGTTAACGTTAGCGGTCTTCCACTGATAGTGGCATTAGCTAGCTTTGTGGTTAGCTAGTCTATGATGAGCCATAATTTAGCAATGGATAATGTCGTACTGCAAATTGTAAAACATACATTTTCAATATAACCAAGGAGAGATGATACGTCTCATTGCTATAACTGTCACGCTAGGGGTGGGCGATATGACCTAAAATTAATATCACGGTATTTTTCATCTTTTGAACGGTGACGGTATAATATCACGGTATTATGTTCCTGGTCTTGATCAGATCACAAATATTGTCTCTGTTCTAGAGCGATACTCTCAGAGCCCTTTCTGTTTTAGAGTGCCATCTTTCAACTACCTTTTGGTCATTGAAACGGTCCAACTCAGGCCCTTTAATGCTGACAAATAAGGAGTTGGTGGAGTGAATCCACTGAGATGTGGCTTCTCCAGTCAATTTGCTTCATTGAACTGAAACCCCTATGAGGTAGTGCCAATAGTTCAGCAAGTAATAATGATCAGCAAGATTTCTGTCTTTATTTGTATAGTGTTGTCCATAAAAATGAGGCTCAGAGGTGCCATGAGTGCAATCAAATCTATAAATTCATGTTGAGATTAGTTTTTTTTTTTTTTTTTTATAAAATTTGGAATACACAAGTATTTAAGATTTCAATAACTGAAAGGATCTGCCAGCAGGTGGCGGCAAGACACTGAAATTAATTACTGAATCGTATTGTTCATTTGATTCGTTTGAACACAGTTCATTCAAGTGACTCTCTTTATGAATGCGAAATTGAATCATTTGACTAGATTAGTTTAAAAACGCACGTTCACTTATAAACGAAGCACCGCTGTGTTTGATTGGAGAACTGCGCTTCTTCATTTAAACACAGCAGTGTGACTTATTCCAGAATAAATTTTGAAAATGAAACTGAGCAAAATCGGGTAACGTTATAGTGTTATTCTCAGTAATGTAAGTCACTTAATAATAACTTCTTGTTTATTTAACGGCTGTAGTAAATTAATATCTCATTTACAAACTCCCATAAAAATATTAAAAGCTGTCCCTCATCTTAGTTTGCGATATCACAAAACTCTATTATAAACAACGACGCTCTCTGTACTGCGATCAATCTCTTATTTACTCTCTCTACACACTTTGTTGATAGAAGGAATCGTGAGATATGTCTGTGATACATTACTGTGCTGTGAACCTAGACAGGTCGGCGTTTGGCTTTCCGGTGCATTTTGAACTTACACAACAGGAACAAAGCGGCGATGGTATTTATCTCCGCTTATTCGCGCGAGTGATGGGAAAACCTCCCGCGGACAAACTAGAGTGAGTGACGCCATGCGCATGGTGTGAACGCACCGACTGTATGTGCGCACGTAATTGACAAACGGTCGCAGGCAAATTAAACTTGGGTGTAGCTTATTATTTAGAATGAGCTATTATTGATGTAAATGCAGCCGTTCAAGGCACATAATTGATTTATTACGGTATTGACGGTATTAGAAAATCCATGTCGTGGCGCAATGTCACACCGGTGTTGACTATGATACCGGTGTACCGCCCACCCCTATGTCACGCTATTAAAGAAATACTTCAGTCTCATTGTCAAAAGTGAAAAGCACAGTCAGTCAACTACACTGTAACGACGTAACGTAATTACTAGCTAATTCCGCTTCACTCTCGGCTTATTTAACAGCAGCAAAACTGGACATGATAGTCACAAATTTTGTCATGCTTATTTGAGTTAAGAGAACTGATGGGGATGTTCTTTTAATTGTTATTCAAGCAATGTATGTCTCGTGACCAACTCACCATGAACAACTTCACCGATGATCTCACTCGCGGATAACTGGCTCTCTCTGCCCGACTCTGGCTGGATCAGCAGGTTGCAGGATGTGTGGCGCGTTATACACGAGTGTTGCCAACAGGGACGGTGTAGAGTGCCCTCTGGTGGACAAACTATACAACACCAACACTCATGACATGGTTGAAGGGTGTTTCATCCGTTTTTATTTTATTTTTGAAATATTCAATTATCGGCCATTATAAATGCCGATACCGATAGTTTGGAAAATGCCTAATATCGGCCTGCCGATAAATCGGTCGGGCTCTAGTAAACTCAAAAGCCGCTTTTCCACTATCGGGCCGAACCGTTCTTAGAACGGTCGGGTACAGTTCCAGTTGTGTTTCCACCTGAGCCTGGTACGGCACGGAACGATTACAAACCGTTCTCGGCCCGGAATTCTCGGCACGGTTAGACAACCGTGCTGAACCGGGCTGGTAAAATGCGTGTGCATGACGTCGCCACGCTGTTGCCTGGCTACCAGTTTCTTTATGGCTAAGCGGATGCGCAGTAAGCAGATACGGTAAATATAAATATAAATGGCTGAGACACTTTGGTCTGTGGATGAAACATTTGCGCTAATATTGATATTTGGACAGAAAGAAAAATTCAAAAACAGCTGGAGGGTGCAAAGAGAAACAAAAAGTTTTTAAAATTATAGCGCAGTGTCTTGCAGAGTAGGGCATTAAGAAAAGTTCAAAACAGTGCCGGGAAAAAATAAAAAAACTCAAACATACATATCACATCCAAAAGGACAATAACAGTAGAAGCGGGGCTGTCTACTCTTGCGTTCCCAAGGCAACGACTTGACGCATTTGTATTTACATTCCAAAGAGTTCCGTTATCTGCACCACAGTGGAAAATCAAACCGTATCTGTGCTGACTGGCCCGGATCGGCACGGAACAGAACGTTTAAGCATTGAGAACGGTTCGGCCCGATAGTGGAAAAGCGGCTAAAGTAAGGGTTTAAACTTTCATTTTGAAATTGTGATGAACAGTAAGCAAATTGAGAAAGATCATGATCTTGTAGGTTTATAAATGTTTTACCTTACAAATCTGATGAAATGGTGCAAGTTGCATTCTCAGATGAATATTATAATAAGCTCAAACTCACAACAAAGTGCAGAGATGAAGTTTGAGACGCTCCACACATGTAAATGATAACAGTTTGTGTAGCAGCATTTACTGTGAATGGAGGCGCTCTGACATGCGCATATATTAAACCTGCATCACGTATACTTATTTATTGAATTGTAACGTTTGTGAATTTTTAGTAGCATTATGCTTTATTATGATTTTTAAATGGGTTTAATATGTGGAAAGCGCTTTTTTTTTTTTTTTTTTATAATTGAGTACTCGAATCAAGGAATTGTTGCAGCCCTAAAAACAACTGTCCAGAAGTTGTTGTTTTTTGGGTTGGTGCCCACCACAGATGCATTTCTTTGATCAAAACTACAGTAAAACACCTTTTCAATGCAAAAAAAATTGAAAGGGGAATCAACTCTTTCAAAAAAAGTTGATTTTGCCTCTTTGTGTGTGAAAACAGAGTATCGACTCGTGCTCTCTTTTGCCTCGTCTTGTGCTGGAAATCACCTGAATGTGTAAATTGGCAAGACAAAACCCATAAAAATTATATATTTTCACTCTGTGATGATTAAATTTAGTAATTAATCTGTAAATCACATGTGTGTCAAACCGTGGTGCCTGGTCAAAGGTTCAAGGTTCTGGATCAAAGATCAGTTACGATCTGTTTAACCCCTAGAATAAATCGATTTGTGACCCTGGACCACTAAACCAGTAATACGGGCCCATTTTTTTAAAATTAAGATTTATACATATTTATACAAGCTGATTTAATAAGCTTTCCATTGATGTATGGTTTGTAGGATAGGACAATATTTGGCCAAGATACAACTATTTGAACACATGGAATCTGTGCAAAAAAAAGTTTTGATATATTTATGGTAGGAATTTTACACAACATCTTAATGAAACATGATCTTTAAAAAAAGATAATGTATTGTTGGCTATTGCTACAAATATACCCGTGCTACTTGAGACTGTCACATTTTGATTTAAAATCTTTGAGGTTTTGATTTTTGTGTTGATAGTTTTGAGAAATGTGTTGTAGCTTTCAGGAAATGACTCTTAGCAAGTGTGAACAGTTGTCAAATTCTGATGCTAGTGACACACCAATGTATCTGCCAGACCAATTAAACAGCACAGTGTTTTGTTTGAGATTATCAGCATTGATTGAAAACTGCTTGGTGGATTTACAGAAGTGCTAGTTCCCTTTTTGACTGTTCCAAAATCTGTCAGCATCTTTGTCAATGGATAATAACCCTGTCTGATCAAATGTTTGTAGTTAATGTTGAGTAAATATTGTGCAACATTTTGCATTTAATTTCAGCATGTCCCATTTGTCATCATAAAAGTTTATTACGTATAAACATTGATGTTATATCAGCCATCTGCCACACTTGTCTCTGGATACTGGCATCGGCATCAGTTCAGTTGAAGTGTTTGGTTTCCTAAACTGCTCTTAAATAAATACAACAAGCTGTGTGATGTGAGAAAGGATTACGGAATAAAGAATAATTAACCAGGTTGCCACATTTGGATTGGGGCATGTTGTCACTTGCTTTACATGTTGTGATGTCTCTTGTCCTTTTTTTCAGAAATGTTAAATTTTCTATATTACATTTTTTTTTTAGATTATCACTTTGTTTATATTAACCACATATTTTAGCGAGAATAAAAAAAAAACTACTCTGTTGTTTAGACTTCAGATTGTGTTACTGACTAATGCGTTTTTCAAATTGCCAAATATCAGTCTGCTAATCAGCATGTTATCAGTATACAGCTAATTGTTACACACAGGGGAGTTAATAAACTGAGAGGTTGTCAGTTACATGAGGGTTAAAGTGTGAGAAGGAGGAGTGTGAGAGCGAGAGGATGTCTGCGGGTTTAACTGAAGCGTGGATAATCATTGGTCATTATTGCAGTTAGTGTTGGAGGTTGTGTGTGTGTAGGTGGGAGTGACTCACAGTGTGTGTGTGTGTGTGTGTGTGTGTGCGTGTGTGTGTGGTAATGTTAAAGTGTTGAGATGCAGTATTTTTAACTCCCACTCATGTTTCAGTGTTTTCATTCGCCTTTTGCATTAACATGATTTTCATGCATGTTTCATAACAACGATGTTGTTGTTTTTTTCATTAATGTGCGAGTCTGTAACTCAGAATTATAAATCATAACAATACATGTGATCACAGTCTGTCATAAGTCACTTCTTCTTTTTTTTGTTTTGTCATTTTGTCTGTAGTTTGTATCTGTAGATTGACAGTTTTTGATCTGTTTTCCCAATGTAATGAAAATCTTAGAGGACTTGTCAGGAGAAAAAATTAATCTGATTTATTATTTTATTTTATTCAGTCTGTGGAGGCTGAATGTCAAGTTTTCAAGTTTAACCGTTTGCATAGTTTAAGGTTAAGTGTTAAACTTGTCTCAGGTTAATGTGCAAAATGGCACATATTAGTGGCTCAAAAATTACACACTTTCTAGTTAAACTTTAAACAAAGCAGAGGCAAACGTTGCAACTCTGTGTGTCTGCTGGGCTGAATATGGAGCTGCAGGTTTAAGCTAAAGGTCCTATGTGCGTGTTTGTACAGGTGGGTTACATGTGTGTTCACGGCCTGTCCAGTAATGGTGGCCCCTTATATTTTTGGGCTTTTCAGCATACCTCACACCATCTTTGTTTTAAATGTTTACTTTGGTGTGTTTTGGTATGTTCTGTTTCATGTCTCTGATGGCTGTATAGAAGCAGGGGCCACAGGAAGAAATGATGTCATCTCTAAACTGCACCATGACACTACAGCAGTTTCACTGGAGCCTCTGGTGGCAGGTGTCATTTCCTGCCTACAGTATGTGTGCTTTGAGATAGACAGTGTGTTTTTTCCTTAAATAGAAGTTTTATATTTGAAGAGTTCTGTGCTGGGAAATGTGGTGATGATATGGTGAAATGTAACGGGCACACACGAGTTCAGTCAAATGTCAGCTCTAGTCCCATGATGCCATGCAGTGTTTCCTACAGAATTCAGCTTTTACTGAATTAACAGATTTAACTGATTCATAAATTCATTTAAAGGGAACCCTTTGTTTTAAGACTTGTATGGCTTAATGTAACAAATGATGTCTCTTACCAAAATATGTGGCTGAGAACCCATGAAAGACTTCACTATTTAAAAAATCCACATTGTTTGAAACATATTTTGGACTATCAATGATGTGAAATATCTGCGCTCAGTGAGCTACTGCTGCTACCTGCTGCTATTTTCACTGCAACACAACTTGAGAAATAAAATACTGATAGAATGCCACATTGTGCGGCTTTTGGTTGTAATATTCAGTAGAAGGGCAACAAGAGAAGTGACCTAAGTGTTCTGCTTTTATAGTGATAAAAAGATAGTAGCAAACAATGAGAAGATGACTGTGGACGAATAAAACTTCCTTACAAATTAGGGATGCTCATTTCGGTTAATTTTCCTGACCGACAACCGCTGCTCGTTATTCGAACATTAACCGTTAACTGATCAAATTTGAATAATAAATTAGTTTAAAAATAGAACGCACTAGTATCTGTGATGATACATAAAAAATACAAGCAAATGTTTTATTTCAACGTGCAAACAGCAGCATACAGAGCAACGGAGCAACAACAAAAACTGTATTCACATATACACAAATTATCACGCATCAGCAGTGCTTCTGAGAACAGAGAAAATCAGTATAAAATATATAAAAAATATTAAAATAAATAGGCCTACACTAACTATATATAAATTTAATAACTACCTAATTAAGCTGACAAAACTAAAACACACCGAATCCTTCTATGTGCTTTGAAGAACGGTACCAGTCTTGTTCTTCCCGTCGGACATAAAAATATATAGCGGGCCAGCCTATCCCTCAGTGTACCTAGTTTTTAACATGTCGACATGCTGTACAGATAGACTGGAACGCTGCCTGTTAACTGTTAGATCCGCGACAAAAACACCATCACAAAAATCCTTTCAATTTGCGGTTCGGGAGTTCTCATCCATTGGTCATATGGTGTGGAGACGCGTGTTTTTACAGCGTTCAGCAATAGCCAATCACAGACATTTGATGATCGCTGTGGCCAATCGGAGGCGGCTAAATTACAATCCACTCACCACTCAAAGTGCCGGTTTCAGTTTTGCTGATTTCTACACATTCGCAAACTCTCTCATTAAAACAAAGAAAATGTAGGTATTATATAAATAAGAGATTAATTGTGCAGTGTAAAGGTTATTTTATTACTTTTTATTAACTTTTTGGGATTGCGATGAACTACAGTAAATGAGTGACAGCTTTCCAGTGATTGTAACGGGAGCGCCTATTGCGCACTTTCTAGACTATAATCCATTCAGAATTTGAATACATTTACTCACGGATTTACTCTCTGATAACCCAATATTGCCACTTGCCATTGTGTTGCATATAATACATCAGTTAACTAAGTGAAGGTGAAGTAGGTGTTTGCTCAGCGAAATATGTCTGTACAGCCACACTGCACGTGTGTAAACAGATAACTTATGTATAGCATTATTTTTTTCTTTCACCATGCAGCAAACGGAAAAAAAAAACTATATATAAAAAAACCTTTTAAACCGTTTAACTGATAGTAATAATCGGTTAAAATTCTTGCGGTCGGTTAACGGTTAAACGGTCAATATGAGCATCCCTATTACAAATGAATGAGCTTACGAATGGCAGAGACAAGAAATGCTAGATGCCATCCTGGCAGGATGTAACAGGACTCTAGACTAACTTTTTGCACTGGTTGCACAAAAGTTAGGTGCACCCCAAATTTTTGACCACATTGCATTTAACACAAGTTACAAGTCCACTTTTTTTTTCTTTTTTCTTTTTAAATCACTGTCCATATAGGCAATATTGACTAGAGTAACTAATAATCTGGTCAACATAAAGTTCTTTATTTGAAGCACAATTCTACAAGACTGAAAAAGTGTTGGTGCTTGGCTCGTACTCAATCGTATGTGACTCATTATCTAATGCTGTCTTCGGACCAGGGCTTGGCATAACCTGGGAGGTTGATGGCTCCGTGTCAGAGCATTGGTTATGATTTTCGGACGGATCAGGTCTTAACTTAACATTCTTATCGAAAAAGTTGTCGATTGTTCTATTCATCTTCTCTCATCATCCGTGGCTACATCAACTCTGTTCTGGGCCTAGGCTACTACTCACCTCTATCTGTCTGACTGCAGCACATGCATTTTCAACACACACGTACAAGAATATCTGGACCACGGCCAATCAAAGTGGGGGGGGGGTCCGCCCTTCACTATCTCTGATTGGTTTAGACCACGATATGGGCCTAATGTATGTCTGTTGAACCACAGTCGCTTTTTTTTTTTTTTTTTTGGCCTTGAACGGCCAGTGCGACCTCAGATTTTTTTTAGTCGCACCATTGACAAATTAGGTCGAAATTAGGTCTAGAGCCCTGTGTAAACATGCTGATGCTTGTCATGAAGGAGAAGGAGTTTATCAGCATGGATTTCACTCAATGTCTGGAGCGTTTAGACTCCTGGGGAAAATCAATGGTACAACATTTGGTTTAAGCCTATGCTTACTTCCATTTGCCACCTGTAAGCTCTTTCAGTAGCTGTGGTCATCGTATCAGTATTTTATTTTCAGAGTTGTGTATTCTGTTGTGTATTGTGTTGTGTTGCGGTGGGCAAAAATAACAACAGGTAGCATCAGTAGTAGGGCTGCACGATTTGGAGAAAAAATCTAATTGCGATTTTTCTGATCAAAATTGCGATTTGCGATTTAAAATGCGATTTACTACTATTTCATAAAAGAGCTACAGGTTTGATATGGTGGTTTTAACAGCACCAAAGAAAGACCAAGCATAATCACAAAGTATGCTACACTGTTCTACTGTTTATTTAAAACCTCTTAAACATTGTTGCCTTTTTTAAAATAAAGTTGTCAGTTATCATGACAAATTAAGAAAATAACTACAGTATCTTAAATAAAATAAAATTAACAATTAAAATTCTATAATAAAATATAATTAAAATCTTAAACTTTTAGGAATCCAAACACACTGTAAACAATTTTACATCAGTAAAACACTTATGATAACCTACATTAAGAGACACTTTGTTGGGAAGTTGAGCCGCTGCTCCCGCTCATCTTTTCCAAATGGCGTTAATGTTATTTGCTCAGTACATTTAGTAGAGACCTGCACTCCTACGGGAGTATAGCGGGACCCGAGGCAACCGACTGCGGCGCGGGACAAAACTTGATGGGCGAGTGCGGCTGTTCGGGACGCGGGAAAATAAAATGATTCACGGGACCCCCGCAAAATAGAAATATCTGAAAAGCAAAATATTGTTATTCATCTATTGCACAAAAGCAGCAAGAACAACTAGTATACAACTTACAGCTATGATTAGTAAGCACAAGGATAGGCAGTCATCAGAGGTGTTTAAGTTAGAATCCACTCACTGCTCAAACATTCTTGCACAGTGCTGAATATTGCGTGCTCGCGAATTAAAACACACAAAGTGTAGACATTGTGACAGATTCATTGTGCATAATATTCATTGTGTTAGAGCTTTATGAGATCGCATATGAACTGAGATGTCAACTTTAGCTTTGTCCGCTTGCATTCTGCTATGGATACACACAGTAGCTCATGCTTGCTCTTCTGTTAAGAATAACAGTGGTTTGTGAATGTTGATGCTTAGCCTATATAACAAATATTTTATCAGGAGCGTTTATGCTGGGGTTTTGTGAAATTACGAGATGTTACAAAACTTTCATGTAAATTCAATTGATGTACTGAAAAAAAACTATGTATAGGTTACTTTTATGCGGGCAGGAGCGGGACAAAACATGAATGTCGAGGCGGGAACTGAACGAGATAAACATATTTCTGCGGATGCGGGACTGAAAAATCTGTCCCGTGCATGTCTCTACATGCAGTGTTAAAATGCCCCCTATTGGTTAAACTCTGCATCAAACGTAATATAAGCATGAAGACGTAATATGCACATGAAGTGACCTGTCAAAAACGACATATGCTTGTTACCACATTTGATAATCAATCGAAATAATCGCAGCTCTTGCGATTTTGAAAATTGCACCCTTTCAAATCGCGATTTCGGTTTAAAAACGATTAATCGTGCAGCCCTAATCAGTAGCTTACAGAACGCAACCATTTCACATCATTATGGCACCCCCCGTAGTCCAAAATATGCATATAATGATGTGGAGTTTTTTTTATTTATTTTTTTAATAACGTAAATCTTTCATGGGTTTTCTACTACATATTTCAGTAAGAGACATCATTTACATCATAATAAGCCATGCATGTCATAATACTCTGTTCCCTTTGAAGAACTGTCTCTTAGATTGGCTTATGTTTTCTTTTGCAAACAATAACCTTTTTTTTTAAAATACATTATTGGTCCCACTTTGTTTTAGGTGTTTTAACTACTATATACTAGGTTAAAAAAAGTACTTGGGTTGTATTGCATATCGCTTTTGCTGCTGGGACACAGGTGAAGGTTAAGGTTTTATGCTATGGTAAGGTTTAAAGGAAAAGTTCACTTCCAGAACGGAAATTAACAGATAATTTACCCACCCCCTTGTCATCCAAGATGTTCATATCTTTCTTTCCTCAGTCGTAAAGAAATTATGTTTCTTGAGGAAAACATTTCAGGAACATTCTCCATATAGCGGACTTCTATGGTGCCCTCGAGTTTGAACTTCCAAAATGCAGTTTAAATGCAGCTTCAAAGGTCCCTAAACAATCCCAGCCAAGGAATAAGGTTCTTATCTAGCAAATTGATTAGTTATTTTAAAAATAACTTATAATTTATAAACTTTTTAACCTCAAATGCTTGTCTTGTCTAGCTCTGCGATGCGCATGCGCATGCGTACTCTGTGTACTCAGGTTCAATATGGTTAGAGTAGGTCAAAAATCTATTTTTCTCCTCCAATTTCAAAATCATCAGACCTTCTTTTTTTTTTTTTTTTTTTTTAAGGGCATTTGACCTTTGCACATTCACTTTGTAAATACTGGGTCGGTACTTCTGCATCGATGTAGAATGGTTAGGCTTAATAGGTAGGTTTTAATTACATGCAGGTGTTTGTATGTAATAAGTACAATGTAAAAGCATGCTTGTTTTAGCATGTTTGTTAAATAATTTAAATGTTTAACAAAGTAGTTAAAGACACTTAATGCAAAGTGGGTTCAAATATTTCTTTAATACATTTATAATAAGAAACGCAGTAATGACATTGTTAAAGAAGTCCATGTGACACCAGTGGTCAACCTTAATTTTACAAAGCTACAAGAATACTTTGTGTGCAAAGAAAACAAAAATAATGTCTAGATTCAATTTCTTCTCTTCAATGTCAGTCATTCGTTCTGACATAGAACCCAGATGCGCTGAGGCTTGTTTACAAACAGAGGAATGCACATGTATGCGTCATGGTACTTTTGTGAATCACATGCATCAGAGACTGACACAGAAGTTATTTTTGTTTTCTTTGTGCACAAAAAGTGTTCTTGTAGCTTAATAACATTACAGTTCAACCACTGATGTCACATGGACTATTTTATCAATGTCCTTACTACCTTTCTGGGCCTTGAACGTGTCAGTTGGGTTGCTGTCTATGCAGGCTCAAAAAGCTCATCAAAAATACCTTAATTTGTGTTCCGAAGATGAACAAAGATCTTACAGGTTTAGAACAACATGAGGATGAGTAATTAACGACAGAATTATCATTTTTGGGTAAACTATCCTTTTAATTTAAAAAAATAAAAAGCTATATAATATATCACCCTGTCCTGCTCTAGAGTGAAGTGAGAAAAAACAGATGCACTTGTAAAGAAAGTTGAGTGAAGATTATGCAGTAAAGAGTAGAGAACTTTTGTCAGTTGTGAAAAAGCGAGAGGAGGGGGAGAGGTGTGGCTGCTGGACATTCCGAATGCTTTTCCGGTAAGGGTTTCCAGCGAGACCATGCCTGGTATGTCGGTCACAACAGACCTGGTCTTGCTTCAAAGTGCTTTACAAGCGCACCAGTGCTGTAACTGCTAAACCATCACCTCAGTCTGCATGTGCAGGAACAAATCTATGGGCCTGGTGGTCTCAATGTCTGCTTAATTGTTTTAAATGCATTTCCGTTCATTATACGCAAGCATTCCCTCAGGACAGGACATCATCCAGATGCCCAAAAAAGGTGAAGTGTGCTTTGGGTAACACAGGCTGTAATAAAAAAAGAAAAAAATGAAGATAAATGACTTGTCAGATCAGGTTTCAGCAACAGAAGTGGATGTTCTTTTATTATCTACTGACTGTAAAGCCTTGCTGATTTATCAATCTTAATTTCTTCAGGCTGGAAGTTCTGCCTAGCCATTTAACTTCCTGTCCTTGAAATATGCCTGTAGCTCATTCCACTCAGGGTTTAAATAAAAGAGTTACCACTCAGCAGTTGTTTTTTTCCCAGATAAATAAACATTTTCGAAACAGTAACCAGATGGGATTGGTTTTCTAAATTGTTGGATTGTTTAGCTACAATTATTTACATAAAATGCATCTTATGTAGTTTTTTTTATTGTCTGGATGTGGGTTTGACAAAAGTTCATTTGCATGTATCCAGAGTGATTTATATTATAATAACATTGTTTAGAATTAATGGCATTTCTAAGCAATTTAGCCTATATGATCTGAGTTTTTTCATTTATTTATTTTTTACATTAAATGGGATGGCAGCAGCACTTGATACAATATGAGAGTGCATTAGGTACCAAACTTATGACAGATGTCAACATAAGTGAGAAGCATTGTAAAAATGAATGCAATTAGAAACTACAAAAGAACAGTAGATCATTTGATTCTCAAAATATTTTGTAAATGTTATGCAAGAAAAACAGGCATGCATGTATGAATGCTATTTGCAAGGAGACTGTTATTTTAATGTTTTACTCACAGTGTTTGTGTTTTTGTTTCAGGACTCCATGAATGCCCTGGTTTTAGATTTGGACTTTCCAGCCTTGCGCAAAAATAAGAACATCGAGACCTTCTTGAACAGATGTGAGTATCTGCTTTTAAGAGGACTTGTTTTTCTCTGATTGTTGTTCTGTTATTCTGTGGGTAAAGGAAATACTTAATGGTGGCATCAGGTTTTACAATGAGGCTGCTTCCTGCTACAACATCAACAGCGTTTATTTAAATTGAATTGTTTTGAGTGGCTCTTTCTAATTTGGGCCCCTCACTTCACAACACTGAAGCTCATCACATGAATAATCAACTGTCAACACAAACCGTGAAAACTGCATTTTTGTGTGTTTGGTATGAAGAAATAACTCGCAGGTGATGTCATGGAGGATTTTAATGCACTTCCAGTGCAGGTCATGGCAGGACACTTGTGGCTTTAATTTTAACTCTTACAAGTTTCAAATGTGATTCATAACTGCATCAATTGTGTATTAATAATGTAATACTAAAAAAAAGTCACATTTATGAATATCTACAGGCATTAAGGTAACTGTAGAATTGTGCACACACACTCTCATAAACTAAAGAAGGCTTAGTAAGTATTAGAGTAAGTAGGTATGGTAATACCAGGTACTGTAAGATTATCTCCAGTCTTCCTGCCTATTGCCCAATACCTTAGGATAGGCTTCAGCATCCTTGTGCTAGTTCATTAGACAAGCAGTTTGGACAATGGATGGATGGATTCTGCCATAGATCATATTTTTCATATTTAGATCATGTAGTATTCACTTTGTTTTCATAAGTTACCATTGAGATTTGTTTAAATTCATTAGCCAGTACTATGGCTGTGTGAACGCATCTGTGCCTGTGTTTTCTATTCATGCGCTATTAAACTTTTGATTAATTATCACATTCTGTGCCGATTTTGTTCCTGATTCTGCCTGTTGTCATGGAGACTAGTAGGGCTGTATGGACATTATAATGTTTGGTTTGGAAGAGAGAGTGTGACTCAACAGTCCTCTCATCCAGACTGTGAACTCTCTGCACTGGCCTTTGATAATAGTCATTGCTGATGTTGATGTCGCACTAAACATGCTTAATGTTTTGATGAATAACTACTCAACTTTACAGTAGACACTGAAGTTTAATGTGTTTTTTGTGAGGAATCTATTTATCTATATAGATTAGGGATGCACCGAAATGAAAATTCTTGGCCGAAACCGAAAAAGAGGAAACCAAGGCCGAAAACCGAAACACCAAAAGAATTATGCCAATTATTAGTACCATTGCATTTATGGCTATTACTGTGTACTAATTTTACTAAAATCAAGGTATTGCAATTGCGTAAATTAATATTAAAGTTTCAAAGAATAAATCAATTATATTAATTTAAACAATTATTATCAATCAAGTATTATATTACTTAAATAACATATACATATATTTTACTGCCTTTGTTTAAATTGTTAAAATTTTTATAACACATTATCTTGTGGATCCATCAGTTCACATTTACAACTCTACGTCTTTCTCTTCCAGCAGGAGGCGCTATCAGAATGGTAAACAAAGCAGCGCAGCAAATGACTTTGAAACGTGCAGCGCTCATATTTATTCAATGGATAGCCTTTTGAAGTTTCATCAAATTAAGAGCTTTATTTAAGTCTTTCAAAAAATAACCCTTACACAATAGTAGGGGACTAAATTAATATCAGCATATGAAGTATAATCGCCTCTTATTGTCTCTGAGAGAATGCACGTCAGATGCTGAAAGCACTGTCAGTTTTTACTTTCACTTTAACATATTGCGCAGTTTTCACGTTGCTTGTGTGATATCCATTGGCTCACTTCCACAGTTTAAAACATAAATATTTATAAAAATACAGTATATAGAAAAGACATCTTTAAAATATTGTGACGTAACACCAACGTAAAGCCATTGTTTTTCACTCACTGAAAGCCACATCTGTCTCGATCTCTGCTCTCATCACTGGCTGCCCGCACGACTGCAGACACACCCCCTCTTGAAATTTCGGCATTACAAGTTTTGCAAATCGCTATCCATGGGTCTTTCTCAGATATACTGAAATACGTCCACACCGCAGAAGTGTTGCTTCAGACAAGCACGTGCAGGCTGCGGTTTCTGTTTGCATCAACATACTGTTTCGGCCGTGTTGTTTCGGTGATAAAAGTCTTTCGGACGAAAACCAAAAATGCTCTTTTGGGCCATTTTCGGCCGAAAATTTTCGGTGGCTGAATATTCGGTGCATCCCTGATATAGATAGATAGATATAGATAAATAGGTAGATTAAAGTTGTGTTTTGGGCCATTATGCTTTGACACAGTATCTGTCAAACGAACTAAAACTGAAGCACAATATGGCTTAATCCCTTCATCAAATGTGTTTTCGATTCGTGTTTCAAAGCGAAGCGCACACTTTGTTCAGACTATCAGCTTGTGATCCTGTGTTTTCCGTGCCTCAGAACGGCTCTGTTCACAGTAAATGCAGTGAAGTCATTTATTGCATGTGTGGAGTTTTCCATCAAAATAAAAGCTCTACTGTCGTTTCCGTCAAAATAAAAGCTTAAAAGTGCAGTATGAATTGCTGACAGCCAGCGGTTTAAATGGGTAACGTTACTGCAGTCTAAATTCTAAAATATGTCTTTCAAGTGTAGAAATTAGGAAAGAAGTATTATAATTTCTCTACTGTAGTATAAAGCAAAAATTATAAGCCTATGAAATATTCATTTTTATTTATTGTACAGTGCAATTGTTTTACAATATGTGGCTATTACTGTCATAGGTCTAACAATCACATAAAATTGTTGTTGTTGTTGTTATTATTATTATTATTATTATTATTATTATTATTATTATCATCATTATATTCTAATTTGTTCGGCTTCCTAAAACACCAGTGCGTGTATATAATTTAGACTGAGACAGTATACCACAACTAAAAAGAGGGTTGAGTCCTCTTTAAAGTTCAGGTACAAGTCAATTATCTGACTTAAGTTTTCTTAGTTAAGAACATGGGTTGGAGTTCTTAATTTTGAACTCTCAAAGTGCATTAGATAAAACAATTTAGCTTTAAAATGTACAAAATTGTAATTTTTTTCCAAGTGTTCATTTGTCTTTTTTTTTTTATAAATATCGCAATAAATATTGTATTGTGGACTTCATATTGAGATTAGGGCTGGGCGATATGACAGTATATATCGTTACCGCAGAATGAAATGTGTACCATAAAAGAATTTTTTATTCCGTATACCGCGAAATGTAAATAAGTGGGCGTGGCCAACTCACGTGCAGAAGCCCCAAACTTGGCAGAGACCTGGGCCCTGGCGACGAGATTGTTGCTATATCTTTTTAGACTGATCAGACTTACAGTTTATTTATTATTAAATTTTTTCACATGAAAAATTTCCTATAGACTTGCATTGGCTGAGAAAAAATGCCCCCTCTAAAGGAGCAATTCCACTCCACTCAAGAGCGGTGACCTCTTACCTACTTTCACTTTTGCTTCAGCGCCTACATTCTGTGTACGTACTCACAAAACTAATTTGCACGCATTATACCGCCCTTAAAAATGATAATATTCCAGCGATTTCATTCCATCCACCCATAAGAACACACCAAGAGCTAAATTCAGCTGTTTGTGAGCTGTTTTATTCTAAACCAAAAGTAGATCCTTCATCGCGTACATTCTGTGTACGTGCCCACAAAACTACATCATTTGCACGAATTTGACTGCCTTTAAAATGTAAATATTCCAGCGATTTCAGTCCATCACATCAGAACACATCAACAGCTACATTCAGGTGTTTGCTAGCTGCTTTATGTAACACTTAAAGCCTCTTGTCGGCTTTCATGAGAACGTGAGCTGACGGCTGCGCTCTGGAATGCTGTGAATGTTACTGTGGTTCATAATGCTAATGTTGTCCACAAGAGGGGGCCACAGGATAACAGATCTCAATTCAAAGACTTTTTTTTTTTTTTTTTTTTTTTTTAACAGTGTTTCATTTAGAAGCCAGATCTCCGACACACAAGTGCTCTGGCTCTTTTGCCCCAAGGCTGCCCGGGTTGGCTCTCCAAGCCAACATTTAAAGTTTGTTATCGAACTTTAGCTTCTAGTTTATTATATAAAGCCCTTTTGTATATTTTCTGGAATAACTACCTATATAAAAAACTATATCGTGAAAGATATCGTTACCGTGAAATAAAATTTTGGTCATACTGCCCAGCCCTAATTGAGATATTATCGTATCATGAGATTTTGATATTGTTACATCCCTAATAGATAGATAGATAGATACGAATATATAGGTATGTGTGTGTTTGTGTCTATGTGTTTAGATGCTTCCATTGTCCCCACCAAAAAGTAACAATAATAACATTGATAACATTAGATTTATGCAGATTTATGCAAAAATTTACTCAAAGATATTTAAAAACACTTCAGTTAATTGGCCAATAGACCTTAGTCAGGTTAGATGTCATATTTAATTTAACACGAATGAAAATGAGGCACTGAGGGATAGACTTACAGTCTTTACAGTGGTGACTGTATAAAGGTCCTAAATCATGTAATTTTCACAGCTCACAACAAAATGGAGTCTGTTTTATGGCTTCTGAAATCTGAAATTTTTTTTGGAAAGACGTTTTGTCAGCTGAAAAATCGTTATGTTGTTAAACAATAGTACAGTCCTTTGAGCGCATATACTTCTATCACTCACAGCCTCTTATTAATTAATTCCTGTCAAAAATTAAAAATAGTGCCAAGCTCATAAGGGGCTATTATGGATAAAAACTGGCCAATTAATAATTGCCATTCTATAAAAGTCAGTCATAACTATTTACAGACCTGACAGGTTACCAGAAAACAAATTCCAGTTTTTCATGACATGAGCAAGGAAATGTGATTTTGATATGTTGTGTGTACAGATGAGAAGGTTATGGGCCATATGAGGGAGCTCCAGATGAAGCCAGATGATTTTGAACGAGTGAAGGTGATCGGTAGAGGGGCATTTGGAGAAGTCCAGCTGGTAAGGAAACCGTGTTTGTGAAGGAGAATTTCAGGATGCATTTAAACATATATGTGTTGACTGCTAAGAAAATGTACAAACCTTTCCCATTGCTGCTTTCTGTCATGTTTGGTGTGATATACCTTTGGCTAGTTTATGACTAAATTTAGTGCATTGCCAAGAACTTCATTTGGACAACTTTAAGGCGATTTTCTCAGTATCTAGATTTTTTTGCACCCTCAGGTTCAAGCTTTCAATGGAAAGCTTCTTTTTTCAGCTTTCAGATGATCTATAAAATATTAATTAAAAAAAAAGAACCTTATGACTGGTTTTGTGGTGCAGGGTCACATATAAGTCACGCATACACTGTTAAATCAATCTGTAATATCAATAGGACATTATATGTTCCTTAATGCATCTCATTTTGACAGCACTTTGTTAACGCAGAATGAGATTAATTGCAATGTTTAAATGTATAAATAGCCACACTAACTAAATGTAATGTGTCTGTATGGATATGTTAAGTGTGTGCACTTGTACCAAATGCTGCAAGCAGTTCTGTTTTGTTCCTGTTGACTGGGACCTTATGTAATTGTGTATTTACATGTCAAGTGTATAAAAGAAAGAAAAAGCGTGTGTAGTTTTGTATTGTGTCGTCACTCGGGGTGTGGGTTTGTGATAGTCAGGGGAGAGATGCAGTGGGATGCGTCTGGACAAGCCTGCAGACACAAACAACATGATTACCCAGTATTCTCCTCTGTCAGTTGTCTGACAGGGGCTGTGTGGGTGCCTAAAGCACAACAACAGAGGGTGCTTTAAAATATGGCTCGTCTGAGTCGGAAGTCAAAACAGCCTCTCACAGAATGTTTATTGGTTTTATTTTTAAATCGTTCAAGGGGTGAAGCACAAGGACTGTTAGAAATTGAAAATGCAGTTAAATAATGCAAGTTTAATGTTCTCGCAGAAGGTCTGTGATGTAGATTTGTGATGATCTGGTTGTGTGTTTGTGTAGGTTAGGCATAAGGCCTCTCAGAAGGTGTACGCAATGAAGGTGCTCAGCAAATTTGAAATGATCAAACGCTCAGATTCTGCGTTCTTTTGGGAGGAACGTGACATCATGGCGTTTGCTGACAGCCCATGGGTCGTACAGGTAAGATGCGCTGAAAATCTTGCAAATCTGCAATGTGGAAAATGTGGACAGAATCGCAGAATCCAGTAGTAAAAAACATGATTTTACAGAATTTGAAAGTTTGGATGTATTAATCAAAAGTAGGTCCTTACACTCCAATCAAACCACGAAATGGATTGGTATTTGTAAATATTAAGCCCCAAAAAGACTTTTTAAATATTAATCCTGCATTAGTTCTGCGCGTCTCTGTGTTAATGAATGGCGCAGATGTTTTGTTTACTACTGGTACTAAAGTGCGCAAGACGCTTGTGTTGATTTCAGCGTCTGTCATCTCACTATATGAAGACATAAATACATGATTAACATCTCAGAAGTGCTCTGAGAATGCTATATTAGCATTCTGCCATTTCATTTTAGTAAAACTAGCGTCATATCATGTACACACAGTAATTTAAAGGTATTCATGTTAACCAGTCAAAATAAAAGTTTGGTTTAACTCGAAGACATTGTGGCAGAAACACATTACCATTGTTTAGCAGAATGTATGTAATACTACTACTAATATTGTATGATTTTTCAATGAAAAAAAAAATGGAATTTGGGAAAAAAGTAAAACAGAATTTTGAAAAAAATAAAAAATAAAATGTATTTTATAGGACCCTAATTAAATATCACATGACTATCCAGTATGCAAACCATCATTCATAAATTTACGGTCAGTAAGATTTTTATTTAAATAAATTAATGCTTTAATTCAACAAGTATGCATTAAATTGATTAAAAGAATCATTATTACAAAGAATTTAAAAATATCATGCTTCTTGAGCACCAAACCAGCATATTAGAATGCTGAAGAGCTTTGCCATCACAGGAATAAATTACATTTTAAAAATATAAATGTAGAAAATAATTACAATTGTAATCATATTTCTCAGTATTACAGTTTTTACTGTATTTTTAATAAAAAGTAATAATAAAAAAATGTATATTTTTACTGATTAATTTTATAGATCTTACAATCATATTTCTTAAAATGAAAACAAAAAAGTATTATTTGTGAGTTGGTCAGATCAACTTTCTGCATTTTAAATTCTAGATTTTAAGCTAAAACTACTTTGCATGAATCTATTTTTTTATTAATTAGCTAAATAGCTGGCTGCACCAATTAAAATGATACAATTTGAATTGGTTAATTGGACCATAAATATATTCTGGGTATGTTTGAGCACAATCATACACACGCATGAATAAGTAAATAAATTAATACTAATTCTCTCTTTCCCTTTTTTCCCTCAATTCTTTTTCGTCTTTCCCTCAGCTGTGCTGTGCGTTCCAGGATGACCGTTCTCTCTACATGGTAATGGAGTACATGCCAGGAGGAGATCTTGTAAATCTCACCAGTACGTATGACGTTCCAGAAAAGTGGGCAAAGTTTTACACTGCTGAGGTTGTGTTGGCTCTGGACGCCATCCACTCCATGGGCTTTATTCACCGAGACGTCAAACCAGACAACATGCTGCTGGACCGCTACGGACACCTAAAACTTGCAGACTTTGGGACCTGCATGAAAATGGATGGGGTAAGGGGAAAACTGGTTATTGCAGTAGTTCATTTCAGTCTCTCAGCTGTTCAGATTTTGGCCAAGCATTTTCACCCTGAGTGCAGGGATTTTTAGCCCACCCTTGGACGTAATTGCATGACAAATATCTTGAACACATGCCAGTTCTTGTTCAAACTCCAATGACCAAAGAAAAGCTCAGCCTTCCTATCATTCCTTTATGGCTGTATGAGGAAGACCTCAGGTGGGTTCAAAAGACATAGGGTCATACTGAGGCTAAGGAGCTGTTGCATTTTAAAAATGCTTGTTTTATCTTTATTGAAGATTAAATGTGGCCAGATCAACTTTTTCCCCATTTGTACAAATAGCTTGGTTGTGTTTGATGAACTGACATAACATTGTGATCCTATCCTGTATGTTTTCTGCTTTATCTTTATCATATGTGGTAATTATAGAGCAACAGCTGTAAAATATAGGCTGTATAGGTCTGAGGTACTTAAATGTTATGGGCTTGGTGGAATCAAGAGAAAAAGTCATAGCCATAAAAACAATAAATCTAACAATCAAACAACAATCTAAAATGACAGATATATCAATGTATTTCTATTTATTCGACAACAATCACCGCTGGGAAGGTAGATATCAGATATTCCCTGTGTTTTCAGGGGCATTGAACTCAAAAGGAGATAGGCCTAGAATAGAAGGTTATGAAATGCATCAAATGTTACATAACAGATACCAATATTTGAAGTTCACAACAGAGACATAGTTTTTGCCCCACACTTGACACATCTGGGGCATTTTTGTCACTTTCATTGCCAGTTTTCCCCTCAAGTTCTGGTTAAAGTCTGACCCTGGCATTCAGTACCTCAATCCAGCCGCAAAAAAAAAAAATAGGCTGGACATATGGTTTAGTGATATTATAGTGCCATCTAGAGTAGAGATACAGAACTACACACTGAGAAAAATGTACATATGAGTATGTGTGCTAAAAACAGATTGATACTTACAGAAGTTCTACTTATTAGAAGTTCTCTCAGATTTATGGTAAATTTTTGTAAATTGTATATATTGCCATGTATAATTTCTAGATCTAGACTTAAAAATCCCATCAATTGACTCATTGATTGATTGATTGATTATAGACGGGGATGGTTCATTGTGACACTGCGGTCGGAACTCCTGATTACATTTCTCCAGAGGTTCTCAAGTCTCAGGGAGGGGACGGATACTACGGACGCGAGTGTGACTGGTGGTCAGTGGGAGTATTTATCTACGAGATGCTGGTTGGTGAGTTGGGAATATGAATGTGTGTGTTTGTCTAAATTGTGGTATTTGTGGTATTGGTTTATTAAATAATATAAATGTTTGTGTGTGCAGGTGATACACCATTTTATGCCGATTCTTTGGTGGGGACCTACAGTAAGATTATGGACCATAAGAACTCTCTTAACTTCCCTGATGACGTTGAGATCTCTCAAGAAGCCAAAAACATCATCTGTGCCTTCCTAACAGACAGGTGAGCTTTAGATGCACAGATTTCTGTTCCATATTGCTAGGGTTCATGCCTGTCTGATAATGTTTTCTGTGTTTGTGGATGCTTGCATTTGGTAGGGAGGTTCGGCTGGGCCGAAATGGTGTAGAAGAAATTAAAAGACATCCTTTCTTTAAAAATGACCAGTGGACCTTCAGCACCATTAGAGAGAGTGAGTAAATCACATCACACCTCATTACGTCATTACTTAATATAGTGGTGGCCAAAATTATTAGAACACGTTAGCTAAAAATTTGTTTTAAGTCAGTTATTTTTATATTTTGCTGTAATGTGTCAGTAGGAAATATCAGTTCACTTTTCCAAACATTTATTTTGCAATAAATTGTAAGAATCCAGTGAGATTTTTGTTTGAATAAGGAGTTTGACAACAGCCAGTGCTCTACAGAGAGATCTGATCTCATCATCATCCAGTCTGTCTGGAATTACATGAAGAAACAGTTCAAATTAAAAGTAAACAAATTGAAAATAGAAAACAAGAAAAAATTCAAAAGTTCTAAAACTGAAGTAACTTTTCCAATGTTACCTAACTAAAAGCAAAGCAAGCATATGAGCTGGACATGAACTTTTCCGAGCAATGTTATCTTTATCTCTGCTATCTTAGTTCCCTTTATATCCACATTTATAAACACACACAGTGATCTGTCTTTGTCCATTCTCTCTCCAGCTGCAGCACCTGTGGTTCCAGAGCTGAGCAGTGACATAGACACGAGTAATTTCGATGAGATAGAGGAGGATAAAGGAGAAGTGGAGACCTTTCCCACACCCAAAGCCTTCGTTGGCAATCAGCTGCCCTTCGTGGGGTTCACCTATTTTAAAGAAGACCAGTAAGAGATTTCTTTTTTGTCACTTTTGTACAATAAACTATTCCTTGGTACAGTGTAGGGTCTGCACTTGATGTCCTGAAGCTAAACTAGTTGATAACTACTGTCAAAGATTAACTGATGTTTTTGTGTAGGTTGTTGAATGGTGTTAACTGTTCAGCTATGAAAAAAGATCACCTAGCATCCAAGACAGAGGTATGGCACAGAGACCTTTATCAGTGATCAGAGACTAGATTAACATCATACAGTAGTCAGTGATTAGAGAATTAAAGTAATTAGTGTTTTTTTTTTCTTTCTCTTTTTTAACCCACAGGACAATATAGCAGTAAGTGTTCACACTTTCTCTGCTTAATACACATCTTGTTAGGTAATTAATCAATTTCAGAGATTGATGACAAATTGCTTAATTTTCCACTCAGCTCCAAAAGAAACTTCACACTCTAGAAGAGCAGTTCACCAATGAAATGCAGGCCAAAGATGAGCTGGAGCAAAAATACAGAAGCAACTGTAGCCGCCTGGAGAAGATCACCAAAGAGCTTGATGAAGAAGTGAGTTGGGTGTTTCATCTCTGTGATCTAAGCAAAGTTGCATGTAGGAACATACAGTAATCTTACCGCTTTGCACGTGTGTTTATAGATAAATAGCAGGAAAGGGTTGGAGACGACTCTGAGACAGCTGGAGAGAGAAAAAGCTCTCCTGCAGCACAAGAGCGTAGAGAGTCACCGCAGAGCAGAGAGTGAAGCCGACCGCAAACGCGGCTTGGAAAATGAAGTGAACAGTCTGAGGGATCAGCTGGATGAAATGAAGAAGAAAAACCAGAACTCGCACATATCCAATGAGAAGAACATCCACCTGCAGAAACAGGTTTGTGGGTTTTGGATGTACAGTTGAGGTCAAAACTTTACCTACACCTTGCAAAATAAGATGTTTACATATAGTCCATAAGAGAAATTAATAGTTGAATTTAATAAAATGACTTAGTTCAAATGTGTATATATGCTTGATTCTTAAAAATGTTGTTACCTGAATGATCCACAGTTTTTTTATTGATAGTTGTTCATGAGTCCCTTGTTTGTCCTGAACAGTTAAACTGCTTGCTGTTTACTGAATGATTTTGAGATTCATCTTTTCACACTGAGGACAGCTGAAGGACTCATGCAACTCTTACAGAAAGTTCAAATGCTCACTGAATCTCCAGAAGGAAAAACTATGCATTAAGAGCCAGGGGGTGAAAACTTTTTGAATTTGAAAATCAGGAAAAATGTGACTTATTTTGTCCTTTGGAAAACATGGAAGCATCTTCTGTAGCTTCTTAAGGGCAGTAGTAAATGGAAAAAGTATGATATTTAGGCAAAATAAGAAAAACGTACACACCTGTATTCTGTTCAAAAGTTTTCACTCCCAGCTCTTAGTGCATAGTATTTCCTTCTGGAGATTCAGTGAGCATTTGAACCCTCTGTAATAGTTGCATATAAGTCCCTCAGTTGTCCTCAGTTTGAAAAGATGGATCTCAAAATCATACAGTTATTGTTAGAAACGGTTCAAATACACGAAAATGACGAAAAACCAAAGAATTTGTGGGACCTGAAGGATTTTTCTGAAGCTGGCAGTTAAACTGTTCAGGACAAACAAGGGACTTATGAACAACTATCACTAAACAAAAAAAAAAAACCACAACTGTGGATCATTCATTCAAGCATATGTAAACTTTTAAACGGGGTCATTTTAATAAATTCAACTATTATTTTCTCTTGTGGACAGTAGGTAAACATCTTTTTTGTGAAATATCATATTCAGGTAATGTACTACATAAAAAAAAAAAAAACATGAATTTTGTATGGTCCCTTTTATTTCTACAAGGTGTATGTAAACTTTTGACATTAATTGTATATGATCAATGACCAAAGTGTTCCTTGTAACATAATGTCATGTCTCCATTACAAACTCTCTCTGGCAGCTGGATGAGGCAAATGCGTTACTGCGGGCGGAATCCGATGCAGCTGCGCGTCTGCGTAAAACTCAGACAGAGAGTTCGAAACAGCTGCAGCAGCTGGAGGCTCACGCGAGAGAACTGCAGGACAAATGCTGCATGCTGGAGAACAGCAAACTCACACTAGAAAGGGAGAACATCAGCCTGCAGGCCGCGCTGGACTCAGAGAAACGAGAGCACACCCAGGGTTCTGAGACTATCTTTGATCTACAGGGTAAGTGCATATCCTCTGCTTTGGATGTGTGCGTTCATTTCACACTCAACGATATTCATCCACATTCTACCTCTTGTCCACAGCACGCATTTCTGGTTTAGAGGAGGAAGTGAGACAGGCGAGACAAGCACTATCTAAAGCTGAGACGGAGAAGAGGCAACTGCAGGAGAAGTTTACAGACATGGAAAAGGTAGACAAATCTTTCTCATTTCCTTCTTCCTTGTTGAGACACTTGTGACATCATTATAGGCTACGGTTGTGGATTGAAACAATGTTGTCATTCCTAGCATTCCCTGCTGAAGTAATGTTGTACACAAATGGCTATTTTAAAGCTGCAGACTTGATTTACTGGGGTTTGCTCACTTTTAATTGCATTTTATGTCCAACCGCTCTTCTAATGTCCCTCTGTCTCTGTTTGTGCACCCAATAGGAAAAGAGCAATAACCAGATTGATATGACCTATAAGCTGAAGATGTTGCAGCAGGGTTTGGAGCAGGAGGAGGCGGCACACAAGGCCACAAAAGCTCGACTTGCTGACAAGAACAAGATCAGCGAGTCCATCGAAGGAGCCAAATCTGAGGCTGTGAAGGGTATGAAGGTTGAAAGAGATAAAGATTCCATGAAACGCACTATTTTCTTTTTTAACGCTTCCATATTTCTCGTTAAAACTGAAAGCTTGACAGTAAAGTCTACATTTAAGGGAGCAGTGGAGAATATGGTGCTTTAGATTTAGACTTGGTGGTTTAGTCAAGAGCACATTAAAGGAGATTTGACTGAGGTGCTACTGTGTTTCTAAAACTTTTATGGCTTAACCTGTCTGTCTGTCTGTCTGTCTGGGTTCACCTAGAGCTGGAACAGAAGCTGCAAGAGGAGCGTTCCTCTAAACTGCGTGTTGAGAACAGGGTGTTAGAACTGGAGAAGAAAAACTCCATGCTTGACTGCGACTATAAACAGTCGCTGCAGAAACTAGAGGAGCTGCGACGACACAAGGAGAGACTCACAGAAGAGGTGCGTGGAGGGTATCGATGTATTTTGCTGCAAGCTGTAGATGGCCAGTAAATTGAGAATTTAAGTTGTGTTTTGGGCCAATTAACCTTTGAGACAGTAAATGTCAAATGAACTACAAACCAAAGCACAATATGGCTTAATCCCTTCATCAAATCTGTTTTCCCTGTGCGTTTTAAAGCCAAGCGCACATTGTTGAGGCTCAGCTCAGCTCATGATCCTGTTTTTTTTTTCGCGCCTCAGAACAGCTCAGTTCACAGTGAATGAATGCAGTGAACTCGTTTATTGCATGTGCTGTGAGTTTAGCAGATGATTACTGCATTCACTGAATCTGGCGTTTTCTTTCAAAGTAAAAGCTCTATTGCAGTTTCCATCAAAATAAAAGCTTAAAAGTGCAGAATGAATTGCTGACAGTTGGCGGTTTAAATGGGTACTGCAGTCCAAATTAAAAATATCTCTCTCTCTGTAAAGCAAAAATAATATACCTATGAAATATTCATTTTCATTTATTTTGCAGTGCAATTGTAATTGGGTCGAGTCCGCTTTAGAGTTCAGGTACAAGTCAATTCACTGACTTTTTCATGACTTAAATTTTCTTAGTTAAGAACATGTGTTTGAGCTCTTAATTTTGAACTCTCAAACGGCATTAGATAGAATAATTTAACTTTAAAATATACAACATTTTCAATTTTTTCCAATTCTTCAATTGTATTTTTCTTTTTAAATATCGCAATAAATATTGTATCATGGACTTCATATTGCAATATTATCGTATTGTGAGATTTTGATATCATTACATCCCCACTCTAAATGTCTACTGTTGGCCATAAAACTGTATTCTGCATTCATTTATTTTGGGGTCAGTATTTATTTATTTTTTTAAAGAAATTAATGCTTTTATTCAGCAGGGATGCATTAAATTAATTTAAAGCAGCAGTGTTTCAAAGACAGTGTTTCAAAGAAATGCTGCTCTTTTGAACTTCTTATTTATCAAAGGATCCTAAAAAAAATCCACAAAAACATCAAGCAGAACATGTGTTTTTAATAGAAATAGAAAACATTTACTTTAAATTATAATTTCAGTGAGTGTAAAGTGACTTCTTTCAGAACCATTAAATAACTTACTTTTCTAACCCTAACCCAAACATTTAAATGGTAGTGTGTTTATTTATGTTGAACTATTATTATTTAAATATACATGTTTCTTTATATTGCAATGGAAAGTTGTTTTTACATGTATTTTTGACATGCAGTGTGGGTCATGTCACTTGAAGCATTATGTTTATCTTGTATAACAAAAACTTATACAACATAAAAGTTGTTGCAAAAAAGTTATACAGTCTCTTCTGCTTTCTCTCTCTAGGTCAAGAATCTTAGTCTGAAGATCGAGCAAGAGGTTCAGAAACGCACTTTGACTCAGAATGACCTGAAGGTTCAGAACCAGCAGCTCAGCACCCTGCGAACATCAGAGAAACAGCTCAAACAGGAGATAAACCACCTGTTGGAAATCAAACGCAGCTTGGAAAAACAAAATATGGAACTGCGCAAGTATGCAACGCATACATATGAACTCACTAAATATTTGTTACCTTACACACAAACATGCAACTTAAAAACCTGTGGTTAAAATTCTGTTCTGTTCTTGAAAAAAGATTGAATTTGTTCATATGTTATATAACCTTCTGTGTATGTGATCCTAGGGAGCGTCAGGATTCTGATGGACAGATGAAGGAACTGCAGGATCAGTTGGAGGCAGAGCAGTATTTCTCTGTAAGAAGTCTAAACTCTCTTTTCCTACAGAAACAAACTACACCCTCAAAGGTCTGACATGACTTTGTGTGTGTGTGTCTCTCTGTGTTTGTTAGACGCTGTATAAGACACAGGTGCGGGAGCTGAAGGAAGAGTGTGAGGAGAAAAATAAACTCTATAAAGACATGCAACAGAGTCTACAGGAGCTACAGGAGGAAAGGTAAGATTGAAATCTAATTACAGTCAGAAAATCTGCAGCCTAGTATGCAGCTATTTCCATTTGGATTTAAACAATTTTCATTACAACTGTCAAAATATCACACTGCAAATTGAAAGTATATGATTGTACATGTTGGTTTAAATTCTCTGTACCTTTTTCTCTTGTCTCATTCTCAGGGATTCTCTTGCGGCCCAGTTGGAAATCACACTAACGAAAGCTGACTCAGAACAGCTGGCGCGCTCCATTGCGGAGGAACAGTATTCCGACCTGGAGAAGGAGAAGATCATGAAGGAGCTGGAGATCAAAGAGATGATGGCCAGACACAGACAGGAGCTCGCTGAAAAAGACACCACTATCACCTCAGTGAGTTACACCACATCTCAGCTATTAGCCGGTGTTACAGAAATCACATTTAGACTTGCAGCAGTCTTGAGGACATTGGATGGTGTTAGGTTTAATTGTTCTGTCCTTCCACAGTTAGAGGAAGCTAATCGCACACTGACGAATGATGTGGCAAACCTGGCCAATGAGAAGGAAGAACTGAACAACAAGCTAAAGGAAGCACAAGACTGTAAGTTGACAAGATCTTTCACCAACAGTAGCTAAAATATGTAGAACTTTGTTATATTATATTATATTACAGTTGAGGTCAAAAGTTTACATACACCTTGCAGAATCTGCAAAATAAGAGGGATCATACAAAATGCATGTTATTTTTTTTTTAATTCAGTACTGATCTGAATTTATAAAAAATTACACTGTTTAAAAGTTTAAATACACTTAATTCTTAATACCTTGTTGTTACCTGATGATCCACAACTGATTTTTTATTTTTTAGTGATAGTTGTTCATGAGTCCCTTGTTTGTCTGGAGCAGTTAAACTGCCTGCTGTTCTTTAGAAAAAAAATCCTTCAGGTCTCACAAATTCTTTGAAGGGTAAATTTAACTTATTTTGTCTTTTGGGAAACATGTAAATATCTTCTGTAGCTTCTAAAGGGCAGTACTAAATGAAAAAATATGATATTTAGGCAAAATAAGAAAACTGTACACATCTTCATTTTGTTCAGAAGTTTACACCCCTGGCTCTTAAAGCATCGTTTTTCTTTCTGGAGCATCAGTGAGTGTTTGAACCTTCTGAGATGTCCTCAGTGTGAAAAGATGGATCTCAAAATCATACAGTCATTGTTGGAATGGGTTTAAATACACAAAAATGCTGAAAAGCCAAAGAATTTGTGGAACCTTAAGGATTTTTCTGAAGAACAGCAGGCAGTTTAACTGTTCAGGACAAACAAGGGACTCATGAACAACTAGCCTGGAAAAATCCAGACCCTAATCTATTAAGATTAAGGGTCTGGGATCGAGCAATGAAAACTGCCTAACTCGAGGGGCGGCACCAAGCATGCATTTGAAACTCTAACTGCACGCAATTGGATAACGTCACGACCAATCACAACAATACACGCTTAGCTACCAGCAAAGCTAAATGATGTTTCATTAACAAAGTTCGGGAGAAGCGCGTCAGATGCTTAGCGTAAACATCACAAGTCAATCAGCGCCATAGGTTTAAATACAGCTGACTCACCTCAATTCACTCGATGGTTTATCAGTAAACCTCCACCACCCCATCTCATCACTCCGAGTTCTCGCTACTCCTATTGGGGGGTAACGTACTCTGGGTTCGGGCCACTCCCGAGCTCGGAGCCCTTCACCGGACAGCACGCCAAACATGCACTACTATTCTCCGGCTAATTATATGTAAGCGTGAACTCGTGAACTGATTAAACTCTTGCCGTATCCAGTCGGCAAAACAGCAAAAACATCCTTCTTGCAAAGGAACGATTCGAGTTTTCGGTTTTCTGTTCCTCTTTTATATGGAAAGCCAAGTCTAACTCGTTCATTGTAGCGGCCAAAGCCATTTCAAACAACTTGTTGTTCATCTGTAGCGACAGCGATCTTTCAAAGTTTACTACATGATTCGGACGTCGCAGTGCTGTCATCATCAGCTTAGCTCGCCTCTGGCCCGCCTACATCAGATACACCGATTTGATTGGTTCCCACAATTGCTTACGTATTGCAGTAACCTGCATCATTGCTCGATGCCAGAGTGTCTTGCAGAGACAATTCAAATTGTGCTCTCGCGAGACCTCTGGATTTCCAGGGTAATGAACAACTGTCACTAAACAAAAAACACAGCTGTGGATCATTGAGGAAACAACACAGTATTAAGAATCAAGCATATGTAAAATTTTGAATAGGGTAATTTTTATAAATTCAACTATTGTTTTCTCTTGTGGACTATATGTAAATATTTTTATTTTAAATATCTTATTCAGGTCAGTACTATATAAAAAAACAACATGCATTTTGTATGATCCCTCTTATTTTGGTAAAATACCATCACATTTTGTGTATGTAAATGTTTGACCTCAACTGCACATTATATTATATACATTTTTCATATCATTTGATAATTGTGAAATATTTTTGAATATTTGAATTATTTTTAAATAAATACTTTAGATTTTTAGAGTTTTCTAGCTGAATATGGCTTTTTGTGTCTCTGTAATGACTGAGAGCATTTTTGATTTTCAGACCTGCAGAATCTCAAGAATGAAGAACAGTCCATCACTCAAGTGAAACTAGCTCTTGAGAAACAACTTCAGTCAGAGAAAACTCTCAAAACACAGGTACATCATTAGGTTGTCCTTGAAGCAAATATTAATCAAATTGAGCCTTGATTTTTATTTACTGCCTCAGTTCCTACTTTTTCTAAATTTTCTTGGCTTTTTACTTTAGGCGGTGAACAAGCTGGCAGAGATCATGAACAGAAAGGAGGTCAGAGGTGGTGGAAGCCGACGTGGAAATGATACAGACGTGAGGAGGAAGGAGAAAGAAAACAGGAAGTTGCAGCTGGAGCTGCGTTCCGAGAAGGAAAAGCTCAATAGCACTATCATCAAATACCAGAGAGAAATCAATGACATGCAAGCGGTATGACCCTTAATCAGTCTGAAGAATGCCACACTGCGTGCAATAAAAAAAAAAGCCAGAATGATTGTTTCTTACTCTTGTTTGTTCCTCCAGCAACTGGCAGATGAGTCTCAGGTGCGTATTGAGCTGCAGATGGCTCTGGATAGTAAAGACAGTGATATTGAGCAGCTGCGCAGCCTGCTGAACTCTCTAAATGTCCAGTCGCTCGACTCGGCCAGTATGAGCAGTGGCCCAGACATGGACACTGATGAGTCACTAGCAGGTAAGTTCTTTGCCAAATGCCTGTTTTTCTCTCTTTCTCTCTTTTATAACTTTTCTTTTTAATTCACTTTCCTTTTTGCACATTGTTCCATATCACCCTCCTTTCTTTCTGCTTAGTTTTTAGTCTGGTTCTGGTTCTCAGTTCAACTTTTGATCTTTCACCCTTCACCTAACTGCAGAGCCTGACCCTACAGGTGACCTGCATGGTGTTCAGTGCATGACCTTTTGAAGACTTGTTAGGACCTTATGCTTTTCCCTGGTGTAGTTTTATAAAACTGCTCTCTTTTATTATACATGTCTTCCTGTGTGTGTTGTACAGAGACAAGACTGGAGGGTTGGCTGTCTTTACCTGTGAGGAACAACACCAAACGCTTTGGATGGGAAAGAAAGGTATGTTTTTAGACAGGAGTATTGCATTTTTAAAACAAGCAGTTAGCTAAGGATGCTGTGCTGCTATGCTTTTAAAAAAAGTGCGATAGTATTAACATCAACATGACAGTAAAATGTACTTATCAGTTAAAGGGATATTTCACCTAAAAATGAAAATTCTGTGTTTGGAACGACATGAGTAGTTAATGACAGAATTTTCTTTTTGGGTGAACTATCCCTTTAAGTAAATGGTGCTTTTATTTTTTTCTAGAGTATTAAAAAAAAACAAGTTTTGACAAAATGAATAATTAGTGATAGCAGAACAAAGACACATAAATATGTGACCCTAGACCACAAAACCAGTTGTAAGTTGTAACTTTAAAGGCGATTTTCTCAATATTTTGATTTTTTTTTTGCACCCTCAGATTCCAGATTTCTAAATATTGCCCTATCCTAACAAACCATACATCAATGGAAAGCTTATTTATTCAGCTTTTAGGTGATGTGTAAATCTCAATTTCAAAAAATTGACACTTTTGACTGGTTTTGTGGTCCAGGGTCACATAAAAATATATATATATATATTAAAAAAAAAGTTGCAAGCACATAACTAAAATACCAAAAAAAAAACAAAAAAAAAAATGAAAACTGAAAATATAAAAATAAAGAATAAGATTTAAAATATTACTAAATATGAATAAATTAAGTATAATCTATAACACTAAAATAAATGTGTGTGGGTATAGTGAGTGAATAAACTGTGTAACTGTTTTATAAGCCTGTTCTATTTGAATTATTAACTCATGTTGTCTGCAGCTATATGACAAATACCAATTACCAGGACTAAACCTCAAGTGACTTTGCGAACAAAAGCTAAACCACTAGAGTTGCAGTGCTCTGTACTGATACCGTTGCATCAGAAATCCCATCCAACCCTATCATGAAGGATTCAGTGAGTCTTTTGTTTCTTTTCTCTCCTCTAGTATGTTGTGGTGAGCAGCAAGAAGATTCTCTTCTACAACAGTGAGCAGGACAAAGAGCATTCCAATCCGTACATGGTGTTAGACATAGAGTGAGTCCTTTTTCTCATAAAATCTTTTTGAATGACTTAAGTCATCTCTCTCATCTTGTCATCTTGATATTCTCTTGACAGTAAACTTTTCCATGTGCGTTCGGTAACCCAGACGGACGTCTATCGCGCTGACGCCAAAGAGATCCCCAGAATATTCCAGGTATATTGGAGAGTATCAGGGAACTTTGAATCTTAAAACCTGCAGAGTATTTTATAGAATTGTATAATTTAAAGGAATTTAAAGGAATTTATTGTGAATTGTAATAAAGGCTGTAAGCAAGCTCATCGCTCATCATTGCTTCTTTCCCCAGATCTTGTACGCTAATGAGGGTGAGAGCAAGAAAGAGCAAGAACTGGAACCTCTTCCTGGGGACAAGTCAAGCTACATTTGCCATAAGGGTCATGAGTTCATTCCAACCCTGTACCACTTTCCCACTAACTGTGAAGCCTGTACCAAACCCCTGTGGAACATGTTCAAACCACCTCCAGCTCTCGAATGCAGACGATGCCACATCAAGTGCCACAAAGACCACATGGACAAGAAAGAGGAAGTCATCGCTCCCTGCAGAGGTGAGAAGAGACTTTCTTTTTACTACCTTAATGGGTAAAAAAAGGTTCCCTGAGTCCTAGAAAACCTTGGAATGTAGTTATATATAATTTTTCAGTTCCAAAGCATTTATTCATGTAAGAATTACTCTTTGAGAGGTCAAAAGTTCAATGAAAAGGTCTGTCATTAACGATTATTTTGGTTATTGAGTAATCGGTCGGTTATTTGGGCGATTAATTGAGTAATTGGATAATTATATAAAAAAAAAATTTAACATTGACCAAACAACATTAATTTTAAGTTTCTACTTAATCTTTAATATTTGGCCATTTTCATATGACAGTAATGCTACAGCCACTGTCATTTCTTGAATTTTTGAACATCAAAACTCAGAGTGAGGGTTTGAATCATGATGGACAGTTAGATGATTTACTTTACAAATCTGATGAAATGGTGCATGTTGCATTCCCAGATGAATGTTACAATAATGCAAAGTCTGAGATGCTCCACACATGTAAATGACAACTGTTCATGTGGAGCAGCATTTACCGTAAATGGAGCTGTTCTAAAATGCACGTAACCTACACGCATTTAATAATTAAAGCGCATATATTAAACCTGCATTGCATATATGTGACCCTGGACCACAAAACCAGTCTTAAGTCGCTGGGGTATATTTGTAGCAATTGCCAAAAATACATAGTATGGGTCAAAATGATTGATTTTTCTTTTATGCCAAAAATCATTAGGAAATTAAGTAAAGATCATGTTCCATGAAGATTTTTTGTAAAATTCCTACTATAAATATATCAAAATGTAATTTTTGATTAGTAATATGCATTGTTAAGAACCTAATTTGGACAACTTTAAAGGGGATTTTCTCAGTATTTTGATTTTTTTTGCACCCTCAGATTCCAGATTTTCAAATAGATGTATCTCGACCAAATATTGTCCTATCCTAACAAACTATACATCAATAGAAAGCTTATTTATTGAGCTTTCATATGATGTATACATCTCAGTTTTGTAAAATTTAACCTTATGACTGGTTTTGTGGTCCAGGGTCACATATTTGTTTTAATAGAATCATAGAGTTTGTGAATTTACAATAGCATTATGCTTTATTATGATTTTTAAAATGTGTTCATTATACATGCAGCCTTGTCTAATAATGCATTTCATCAATTCTCTGGGTATTTTGCTGGTTACTCGACACAGGCAAAATGCAGTCGAGGATTTTATATAACAGAGTACTCGAACTGAATTGAGCAATTCTAACAGCCGTGAAATATTAAAAAGATTTAAGTTTGATGTGAGTTGTCCCATTCACTTGTTTTCTCCTTTCTCCTCACCACCTCTTTTTTTCTGCATCTTAATCCTTAGTGAACTACGACGTGTCTACGGCTAAAAATCTGCTGCTGTTAGCAACGTCTCAGGAGGACCAGCAGAAGTGGGTTAGTCGGCTCATGAAGAAGATCCCCAAAAAACCTCCAGCACCAGAAGCCCCTCACCGCTCCTCTCCCAGAGTTCCTGTTAAAGTACAAAGCAGTCAATCCATGAGGAGACCCAGCCGACAAATACCCACCGGCAAAGCCAGGTGAGCACTAAGCCTAAACATTCCCTTTTTAATGCAAAATTCAGTTAATCATATGGCTGTGTCCAGTTCTGTCTTGTGTTTTCATGTGGCAGATGTAGAGTTTATGCTGTGTTAGTTCAAATACACTGCCCAGGTTGTTGCACATCAGAGTCACTCTCTAGAGTAAGAGGATTATGTAAAGACCTGGCTCATTCACAGATCCCTTCAGACCAGTTTGTTCAAAAATTAAAACTGTCATCATTTACTCATTCTCATGTCATTCCCTGTATAAGTTTAGCAAAATTCCCAAACTAGTCTTTTACATACACTAAAAAAGATCTGTAGTATGTTTATAAAACAGAAAAGAGCACTTTTTTAAAGTGGTTTCGCAATTGCATGTCCATTAGTGTATACACATGATTCAGTTTTTCTTATTTTGTTCCCTGAAAGCCATGATTGTTTTCACCACAATTTCATTTTCACCACATCTCAAAAGGCTAGTTCACCCAAAAATGAAAATTCTGTCATGAATAACCTCATGCTGTTTTTAAACCCACAAGACCTTAGTCCATATTTGGAACATAAATTAAGATATTTTCAATGAAATCTAAAAGTTTTCTGACCCTGCTTAAAGAGCAATGCAACTGAAAGTTTTTTTTTGCCCCAGAAAGGTAGTAAGGTCATTATTAAAATAGTCCATGTGACATCAGTGTTTCAACTGTAATTTTATAAAGCTATGAGAATACTTTTTGTGCTTAAAGAAAACAAACATAACAGCTTTATTCAGATTCAGAAAGCTCTCAGGTTTCATTAAAAATATCTTAATTTGTGTTCCAAAGATAAATGAAGGTCTTAGGGGTTTGGAACGACATGAAGGTGAGTAATTAATGACAGAATTTTCATTTTTAGGCAAACAACCCCTTTAAATTATGTATGGTGTTAACAGCATTTTGGTCAAGATGACATTTTTGGTACACTAAAAAAAATAGTGTAAGATTTGTTTTGAAACTTTTTTTATTCAGAAATTTCTAGTAAATTTCACTAATATTCACAAAGAAACAAGTAACACATTGAGTTTTTTTTTTTTTTTTTAATAAAGTAAAAAGACTTGAAAATAAGACTTGAAATAATATTTACTTGTAAAAAGTTATCTTAGCTTCGAGAGCAGATCATATGTTTTGTAAGTGTGTTGGAGTCCCGTACAACAGCTTTAAATGCATCTGAGGTCAAAAAACGTTGTAATTTTCCCAGAATATACTTAACATAGTCATTTGTCCACGATTTCCAAATGGTTAATTTGAATCTGTTTGGAGATGTCTGTAAACCCCTCCCTTCCATAAGCCTACTCTTTTCTGATTGGTCAGCTGGCCAAGCCTGTTGTTATTGGCACAGAGAGTACTTGAGCAAGTTAGCGAGCGCTACCATTTGTGTTGCCAAGTCCACGTTTTTTTTTTTGTTTTTTTTTTTAGTCCCTGGAATGCAAATTTACCAGGGGGAATCCCAACAAAAAGCAGGAGATGCGATTTTTAATGTGGGCCCTCCTTCAAAACACGATTGAGCTAGTTTTGAGTAGCAACCTGGCAACCCTAGCATGCACCTTTACATAAAACAATAATATAGTGCTCCAATCCGTTCTTAAAATAACGAAGAAAAAAAAAACATTTTGTTGAACACTTATGAAAGCGAATCATGCCCACAGCTAAAATTTAGCTGCTAAACTTTAAACACTTTACAAAAAAATAATGGTAGATATGTTAGCCGAGTGCTAACGTGACTAACTGATAAAACAATACACTTTGTAAACCAAAATATGTCTACTGTAATGTTTGAAGAATGACAGACAAAAGATGCCTTTTTATTAGAACATTGAACAAGTGTATCACAGGCTCAACAGCTCACAACTGGCTCGTCTTTCTCTACCGGGTCTTTTACTCCCTGCATTAACCCTACAACTTCCAGTGCAGCAAAATAAGCAGCAATTTTACAATGATTATAAAGTCTGTGCACTACACTACATTCTTTATTATTCAATTAAGTAATTAGAACAACAACAGTCTACATTAAAATTCACACATTCTTAGGAAATAGTGAGTTCACAGCGAACTACTATTTCGGCAAGACAGTATTATCATGCTTTACCTAGAAACCTAAAGGTATCACATATTAGCACAAAAAAATATATATTTTGAGCACTCAGTTGATAATGTACACATAGCGTGTCAATTGTATTTACAGGTTGTGGTTCAGAGACACTTGTTAGTCCAAATAAAGAAGATTAGAATCCAAAGGATCGAACTGTATTGCTGTGGTATCTTGGAAAAAATGAATTTTAACTATCTTTTGGCAATGAAACTTAAACTTGCTTTCACAGCACAGAACAGCCTCTTCTCGACATGATGTAAACACTCTAACTAGCTAAAGTGATTCTGAGTTGACTCTTTCTTTTGAGAGGCAATATCTTTATCTATAGTACACTTTTCTTTATATTAACAACTGTGCAGACTGTGTTTACATTGAAAGATAGCTACTTTACAAACTGCAAAACAGATCTTTTTTCAAAAACCTATATGACCTGACCTCTTTAATTTACAACTTCAAAAAATCATTTGCTGGTTCTTGGTCACTATCTTGAAATTTATGGACAAAATGCAGCTTAGGCATTGTAAAATATCTTGTATGTTGCATGAAATAAAGTCATACAGGTTTGAAACCTCATTAGAGTGAGTGAATGATGACAGTTTACTTATATTTTTTCATTTTTGTGTGAACTGTTCCTTTACCGTCTTGTTGAGTAAAGTCTGACTATAAGATGGCTGTTCATGAAATCAATGCAGAAGCGCTAGACTCGTGTTTGGCACTGGTTACACACTAGAGTGCTACTCTATATTATACACAGGTCTGTGCACAACGTAAAGGAACCAACAGCATGTGTGGAGAAATCTGGCTTCATCTACCACAAGGGACATGAGTTTATTCCTTTATTCTACCACTTCCCTGCCAACTGTGAGGCCTGTACCAAACCCCTCTGGAACATGTTCAAACCCCCTCTGGCTCTGGAATGCCAGAGATGCCAGATCAAATGCCACAAAGAGCACATGGACAAGAAAGAGGAAAGTCTCAGACCCTGTGCTCCAGACCAGTTCAACCCCCAGTTCAACACTGGGTGAGAGGAGAACACGGCCCACCTGGAAGTTGGATGGAGGATGTATTATATAACATAATTTAAGAGCTTTCAAGGTTTAAATCGTGGTGCTGGTCTAGCAGAATAACATTTGCGGCCTTTGCTAATGGTGACTAACTGGATATAAAGCTTAAACAGTGTTACGCTGGGCTAACTTGGGATGCAAGATGACAGCTTGGGCATTAACAAAGCACTTTTTCTCTTTTGTATGAACCTCAGGTTCTTAGTTGTGACTAGTAACTCTGAATTTAAAGGCTAAAAGTATGCATCAGAAGTTCTCAATTAGAGGTCTGTATCTTTAACTTAATTGCACATTTAGCACCAAACTCAAGATGCATACAGATGTACACCCTTTAAAGCTTCTGCAGACATTGAGCAGGGGCCAGTCTTATTTTTAAGATTTAGCTCTGTCATAGTAATTACCTCTTATGTGCCAAGGTGTAGCTTCACCTTAGCAAACTACCTCTAGTCTTACTGAGACAATCTGTAGTGAGGTAGGTGAAGGCTTGGCTGATGCTGTCTCCTCCACCTGCAGGCCTCTGGATTCGGAGCTTCAGGACTGGCACTGGGCTCTGGATGACGTGGATGATGTAGATTATGACCATACGTTTAATTTCTGAGGAGCATGTGTAGGGTTGAAACAGGGTAACCGCTTACACAGGGGCTCTGTTCCAAAACCTCATAACACACCTACGTTGGCAGCATTTAGATTATTTGCTGTCATGTAATACACACTAAGACAATATTTACAGTCAGTGATTTGATAACATAAATGTTGTGTTGTCAATACAACATATTTAGCATATTTATTTAAACTGATTTGAATATTGATGTCAGATATTTATCATTTTGGGGTCAGTAAGATATTGATTTTTTTTTCTGCTCAACACATCTGAATTTATTTGGTCAAAAAATACAGTAAAAGCATAATATTGTGAAATATTGATACAAGTTAACGGAACTCCTTTCTGTTTGAATATATTTTAAAATGTAATTTATTTTTGTGATGCAAAGCTGAATTTTCAGCAGCCATTACTCCAGAATTCAATGATTTATGATTCTTCAGAAATCATTATTATTTGCTGATTTAATGCTCAAGAAACATTTTATCATCATGGTGAAAATGGTTGTGCTGCTTAATATTTTTGTGAAAACTGACGTGGTGAAAAGTTCAAAATAACAGCATTCATTTAAAATAGACTTTTTTTTGTAACAATTATGTTTTCTTGTAAAATAAAACTTAATTTCATCTCAAAAAATCTTGCTGACCCTAGAACACTACCAGTCAGAAGTTTTTGGATCGTAGTATTTTAATGTTTTTTTTTAAAGACATCTCTTCTGCTCACCAAGTCTTTTTTTTTAATCCAAAATAAAGCAAAAACAGTAATATTGTGAAATATTTTTACTATTTAAAATAGCTGCTTTCTATTTGAATATATTTTAAAATGTAATTTATTCCTTGGATCAAATCTAAATTTTCAGTATCATTACTCCAGTCTTTAGTGTCACATGATCCTTCAGAAATCATTCTAATATCCAGGTTTGTGCTGATTATCAATAACATATAAAACAGTTGAGTAAATTTTTTCCAGATTCTTTGATGAATAAAATGATAGATCAAAGAATGATAGTTTTATTCAAAAGTGATGGTAAAGACATTTATAATGTTATAAAATATTTCTATTGTAGATAAATGCTGTTCTTCTGAACTTTCTATTCATTAAAGTAACCTGAAAAAAATCTACTAGGCTTTTTTTTAAACATAACAATAATAAATGTTTTTTGAGCAGCAAATCAGAATATTAGGTTGATTTCTGAAGGATCATGTGACTGGAGTAATAAATTCCATTTAAAACATATTCAATTAGAAAACGATTATTTTAAATAGTAAATATATTTAAAAATGTTACTGTTTTTGCTGTACTTTGGATCAAACAAATGCAGGCTTGGTGAGAAGAAGAGAATTCTTTAAAAAAAAAAACATTAAACATCTTACTGGTCAAAAACTTTTGACTGGCAGTGTATATGTCTAAATTGTGAATAAAACGATAAAAGTGTTAAATATAAATTTTAATGTAATTTATTATCAAAATGTATCAATAAAACCAGTTAAATCAAAATAAAAATGCTGTTTGTATGTGCATTTGTAAATATTGTTTGCTCTTTGTGCTAACACTAAACTGTAGGCTGCTAACTTGGTTTTGGAACAGAGTCATGGAGTGCCTATTTTTTGTGTGCAGTGGGATTTGTTTGCTGCTGAAGCAAATTCAAGCATGTGTGAGTGTGTTAACTCTATTTGTGTGAAAAGATTTGGCCATGATGGGATATGGAGAATTAGCCATAACCCAACAGAATTTTCTATACCAATTCTCGTGAACACCCTCTCCGCTCTCCAAACCAACAACAGGCACTCTTCAATGCAAAGCCGAATAGTTTCTCCAGTCATTTCTCGTTTACTAATAAAGGAGAGGAGGTTTGTTCAGAGAATTGGTATTTGGCCTGCTTGTGTTTCTTATTTGACCTTTGACCCTCTTGCCCTAGTCCCCCTCGACCGGACCCTCCAAAGATGAAGCGAGAAGACTCCTCCAACAGCCTTCTGAACAAATGAGTCCGTTCGATTACCGTTTACAAACTTTATCAAGAAGACATTTCAGCTGTACTGTAAAAGGAAAAACAAAATGAGAGAATGTGTATCAAAACAGTATTTTTTTTATTTTTAGGTCTGTTTTTGTTCCCTTTTGCAATAAAAGTTTGCCACCTGTTGTGTGTGTGTGTGTGTTTGCAGGTGAATTAATGTGCTTCTCTTGATCATGATGGCACGCTGTGGTGCTTTTTGGGGGTTTTTTTGTTAATGACTGAAGGATTTTTCTTTCCTCTTGGGTTCAAATGTGGTGAAACTGACTTTCTCTTTGTCTTTGTCTTTCTCAATTTCTCCCTCATTCTCTAGTTAACCTTGTATTGGGATTCTGGTGCTGCTACATGGTGATTTGGGGTTCTTCCTGTCACACCAACAAAAGACCTTTGTCGTAACTTTTCGCACATTTTGGCAAATCCAAAAAAAGTGAGAGATGCACAAATGTTGATGAAGGCTTTGCTGTCGTGATACGGCTTTTATTCTCTGGGCATACGGTCGCTTCGACTACAAGAGCACAACAGATCCACACAGAACCGAAGGGTCAGCGTCCAACCAAACTTCATATTCATTCAAGGCCAGAGTTGACCTGAACACTAAGACGCTAAGACTGAACCCCACTGGACCGGCCAGAGAATGTGGACGACAGCTGGGTCTGACCATAGTCTGTTTGTTTTTTGTTTTTTTTTCTTTGGTTGACTTTAATGGCTGAATATAGACAGTAGTGCAACACACCACATAAACGGCTAGAAAACACCACTACATATGTTTCTCATTCCTTCATAAATGCAATGAAACTGTAGTGTTTCTTCTTGTAGAGTGTTTCTACCTTGTTTACCCCACTGTGTGATCAAAGCTTGATTAAACCTCTGATCATGAATGCATCCCATAATGCTCTTCTGGACACCTGTGCGGCTCACTCCCTAGTATGAATCGAATGTAATCCGAGGAGGGAACTTTATTGAAGGGACATGATGGTATGATTAACAGAGATCAACATCTAGGTGTGAGCTGTGCATGTGGGCAGGAGTTTCTAAAATGTTTCCACATTGTGATCTGCAGTCAGTTTTTGGCCAGTCGTCGGAATTCAATCATTAGCTGTTAGAAGTTAAAATTGCTCATTCTAAGACTTGAGCCAAAAACTGATTCATTTTGCAAGCACATAACTGAAATGTTCATAAGACAGTGGAATGTCTGAAAACCACGTTTAAATTCACTAAGTATTTTGATATAGATTTTTTATTTTTGATTTTTTGATTTTGTGATTTGAAGTGGTCAATGTTTTTTGTGTGTATCTTCACTCTAGCAAACAGTGTGTATCTCTGGGTGTGCTGTGAATGCATATCCGTGTTCTTTTACATGTTATATATATAAATATATGAATATACAGCATATATTTGACCTGCCATCTTACCAGTTGGTTTGCTATTTATACAGGTCTGGGCACTTTTTTATTTTAAAGCGCTGCCTCCAGATTTGCATGTTTTATATTGATGTACTGTTTGACCATAAAATGAAAAGCATATGTAGCCGTGTTGTTTGGAAACCCTGTATAACATTTGCTTATTTTTGTAAACAAAAGTAGTCAGTTAAATAGGTATATAGCTGTGAATGTAGTAAAAGGAAGTAAAGTTTTAATATAAACAATGTGGTCATTCTTTTGTCTGCTTTAATCACAAAAATAATACACATTCTTAAAGGTCCCATATTGTCAAAACTGACAACTTCCTGGCTTTTTTCATGATAACTGAGGTCTAGGGGCTATGTAACTACCATACAAGTTTCAAAACAGTTAATCCACAGTAAAATGCACACAGCCTGCATAAAGTAGCTGTGTCTTTTCACGAGCCGCTGTGACTTTCGTAAAAACGTGACGTCCGATCTATTCAGTCACCAATCACCGTCCTTCCCCTTCTTTTGCCAAACCCCCAGACAACATTGCGTCCATGCCATTGCTGAGCAACAACAACACAGAAACAAGTCGAGAAAATGCTGTTCAGTCGATAGATGTCGAAACTACATCATTGCACAGGCTTCCGAACAACATTAATATAAAAGACCAGGGGCACGTCAACTTCAGCCTCTTTCACACAGCCATTCCGGAAAATACACGGATAATGTGTCCCATGATTTGTTCCGGAATTGTTTGATTTGGTTCATTCACACAGTGGTTTTCCGGAATCGTTGCATGCTTTAACGTTACACACAACCCGTAAAGATCCCGTAAAGACATGTGACATTTGGATGTGAGGTGTAATGCGACGCGTACGTTTCACTAAACTTAAACTAACCTGACGAACAATCTGTGCTTCAGCGCTGATAGTGAGCTCCCTGATCGCTGCTTCATTCCATTTTGCACATATTTTTTCGTCATGAAGAGACTACATTACTAATGTTACAAATGCCTTTATGGCATTTGGTTCTGGCTTTTGTTCACACAGCGCTCGTTCCCGTAATTTTCCAGAATCAACGCGCATTATGAAAGGGGCTTTACTAAAGCAACAGTTATGTAACTTACTGCATTCGGTGTTTGAAAAAGAAAAAACATTAATTATCATTCTAAAACATTCTGTTGAGTATCACCAAGCCACAGCAGGCTAGGCTACAGCATACATGACCGTAGTTACTTGTGGTTGGCCTGGCCGTGCGTCACTCAGAAAACAACAGGCCAATCAGAAGAGAGGCGTATGAATATTAATTAGACGGGCCAAAATCGACCTGTTCTTGACAGAGCTCCTAAAAAAGGAGCTGTAAAAATATATTGAGATGGATTTTGGCACTTATATCGCAAATATATATTCTTAAGGACATCAAAAGCTAAAATAAACCTCCAGAAATGTGTACAATATGTGACCTTTACAAGAAAGCATATGACATATAAATGGTTACTGTACTATAAAAACATCTTGCAAGTTTCAGAACTCAAACATTCTCTTTAGTCTAAAAGCAGCTTGTTTTGAAGCCAATCTGCCAAAACTACAGCTTGTGGAATGTGTGGCTAAACCCAGCCTCAACAGAAGATCAACACCTGCTTCTACATAGCTGCCTGTTTAGCCCCACCAACCCATTCACGCACATAGTGTAAATAGCCAGAGGCTAAAGGTGCTTTCACGCCATGCTGGATATCCCCTAATTACAAGATTCCAACTTGCAAAAAGTCTTCAGGTCCTCATAGAACTAGTGATTACAATTTGTGAACTGGGAGTCTTGTGAGAGCTACAACTTGTTCCACATGACCGCTGTACCACCTGACTAAGGTAGGCTCTGGTTCAAGTATAGAAGTGTTGCCATAGAAAAGCATAATGCTGTGTTCAAGCCATATCGTAATTACCATAATTTCGAGATCACAACACGTGACGTTCTGTCGAGCTGTTCATGTCCTCGGACTCTGAATTATGCTTTTTCAATGGCAACACCATCAACGCCTAAACAGAGCCTACGTTAGTCAGGTGGTACAGCGGTCATATGGTACGAGTCGTAGCTCTCAGAAGACTCCCGGTTCACAAGTTGTATTTAAAAGTTCTACAAGGACGTGAACGTCACGTGTTGTCATCTCGAAATTACGGTAATTAATTATGATATGGCGAGAATGCAGTATAACATATAATTTATACAACAGGATGCTGTGCAATGCCGAGTTGTGGAAAAGTTTTTACATTGCCTTCCTTCTGGTCCCAATGTTAGAAAAGAGTGGATGAATTTTATTTTTTAATGAGGGTAAGACCATGTCAGTATAAGAACTTGGTCCGTTTACTTAATTTTGCCACGGATTCGTTTACAAACAAGGAACAATTAAATGCCGGTTGGCATAACACCGGATCAAAGTCTCTTAGGCCTGAGTTTCAGAAAGATTGAAACCAAAAGTCTGTGCTGACTATATTGGATCCGACAGCGATATTGCAACACACAAGTGTAAGTAACTGTTTTTATTATGCGGTCACTATTACGTTGATCGTTTGATATGTAACGTTACTAAATTAAAAAGAAAGTCCCAGCAGTGGGCGTTTAAATCAGATTACAATCCGCCACCTATTCATACAGATGAAAAATAGTCTTTTACCTTTAAATTATGTTTTATCTTGGTAACATTATAAGGGGAGCTCAGTGTACAGTACAAAATGATAAAAAAGGCAGTTAATGACCTCTTTGATACACATATGACATCTGCACTGATCAATATTGCATTCAAAAAATTACAGAATATTTTGGGTTAAATACATCTTTCGTCAAATCATATAGAGAAGAACTAGTAATCAAGGAAGGCGCAATATTTTGACAAACTAAAGTTAATGGGTGGTAAAGATACGTACGTACGAGTAGTATTAGCTATTAGCCTAATATTTCACCTAACCTTACCTGACTGTAAATGATAAAAACAAACACAAATGTTGTCAAGATTCTCTGGAAATCCTAGTTCAGGTTGGCCAACCACAAGTGCCTTTTGTTCCTCAGTTTGCACTCTTCTCCTTGATTTGTCATAACTTTTGGCTGTCTATAGTAGCCTACTCCAAATGTTTTCCCGGTTCGACCAATTAGTACAGCCCAAAACATGTCAATAATTGACCATTTTCAGTAGCAATAATCAGCTAAATATTTGAGTTTTGTTTGGTTCAGTGGCATTGTTTATGTTTAGTGCTGCCAATATGGCCGATTGATGACGCATGGTGAGAACACCATTGAATTCTGTAAAATACACAAAACAATCCAGACATTTTACACAGAAGGAATGTTTATTGATTTATAAAATACAAAAGAACAGATCTATTAAGGTACTTACAAAAGAGACATTAGTTGTGCTTTAGACCTGATAGTTTATTTCAAATCTTTATTTTCTAAGTAATACATTTCTTGTACTAGAACATTTGGAGATCAAAAGAGTCCTGTGGTTTATTGGTTTTGCATTAATAATAACCATGTGTTCATTATATCAGCACACGAAGCTCAATATAAAAACAGTGCTTATTTCAGCATATGTAAACATCACCCTTTTATGAACTACAGTAAACAGCAACCTGACTAATCAATTTGAACAGTTCTTTAGCATAAAACTGATCAAAAAATAGTTTCCTTTCTGATAAGAAAAAGACAGATACTAAACATCTTACAGTATAACAACTTGAAAAACATACATATATTTAAACATGTACAAATACAGGGAAGTATAGAGAGAAACCTACCAGGAATCATAGTATAAGGAAGTGCTGGAATCAGTGAAGGATAGGAATGTTTGTACGGTTTCATAACAATATTCTGTTTTCCTTCATAGGAATATGAGAGCATTTATACTGGAAAATAACAATAATAATCTGTCTCACATCCCAAAAACATACTAGATTTGCATAATTTGCAAAATAATAGTGTGGAAAACTTTAACTTTAAAGAGAAAACAAGAATTAAAGTGTAAAGTCAGCTAAAAATGATTTGATAGATGCAAGGAAAAAAAACAATTGTGATTCAAAATGAAAATAATATGTCATCACTGTTACATTTTGAATAAAATTTCTTCAGCATAAAAACAAAGATTTAAATTTTAAACAAATAGTGCCTTGCAAGCATTGTCACTAAATCAAATGGGAAACCCAGAGCATTATGATAAGATTTTTGGTTGTACACACTTACCCAATGTCAGTAAATTTTACATCTTTTAAATTGCAATATAGAAAGTGCTACATCCAAATAGCACTTGACCTGAATTTAGTTTAGTTCTTCAAAAAAAAAAAACTCCAACAGCAGACAGAGAATACATTGTAGATGCACAGTATGCAGAAAGTAGCATCCTCTTAATCCTGTTTCACCGCACGAGGTTTGTAGTAGATGACTGTAGCTGTGACCCACATGTTCAGAATGGACATGACGATAAACCGAATGAGAACTGGAGAAGAAAGTAAGGAAAGATAAAGATGACATTGCATCCAAACAATCAATACTTCAATTCAGTTCACATTCTTTCAGGAAACTCTTACTGACCTTGAGTGTCTCCTGTGGTGAAGACGGTAGTGAAGATCCGTGCTGACAAACGGAGCAAACACTCAATATCAGTATGACAGACTGGAGAAGTGCTTAGTTTTCCTTTTGTGTCACTTACCCAGGCACGTATACGTGGCCAGAGCCCAGGTGAGAGTGCTGACCTGCCCAGAGTCCTTTGAGCGCCACAGACACTGAAGCTGTGCCAGTTTACTGCCGGCACTAATGAAAGTGCACAAACTCTGAGAGACGATGGCATAAAAAAAGTAAGATTTTTCAGTACGATTTTGATTCTGAAAACATTACATTCAATATCATATGCAGTTATGCATATGGATCAGCATAGGCATGTTCTCACCATGGCCAGATCAATTACCCACTTCTGTACTGTAAGCAGCTGCCATCCACCCACAAACCTGATTGTTACAGTAAAGGAAATTTATTTTAAAACTACTTTATATTGGGCAGGGCTTTGGGCTTTGATTGTTATTGAGATATTATTTCTGACTCTGTGCTCAGATGAATAGCATAATCTGACAACATGGGTCTGAAGGATACACTGCTGCGTATATGAGGCTGTGTTTCAGGTTCCTGTTGTAGTGCAGGATTAACAGGAGCACAATGACATCTGTAGACACACAAGAATAAAATATCACAATTACAAATGAGACTTTGTATTTGGAGTTTTTAAGCTTCAGAATCTGGTCTGTCAGTTGTGCTCACCTTGTGCAATAAGGATGGGATACTCTAGGTATGTGAGTGGTGGGTATTCATAATACATCTGATAGGACATGAACACTATAAACCTACACACATACACACACACAGGAAGAAGAGGAAAAACTGAGTTGGACACTTTTTGGGAATCCATAAAACATATATATTTGATTAATATCTGATCATGAAATAAAAATATTTAAAATGAATTAAGGTTATTGAAATTGATAAAATAAGAGTTATGGGAATGTTAGACATACACTTCCAGTCAAAAGTTTTTGAACAGTAAGAAGTCTCTTCTGCTCAATCAAGCCTGCATTTATTTGATCCCAATAAAATATTTGTACTATTTAAATAACTGCTTTCTATTTGAATATATTTTAAAATGTAATATATTCATGTGATTTAAAAGCTGAATTTTTAGCATCGTTGCTCCAGTCACATGATCCTTCAGAAAGCATTCTAAAATTCTGATTTGCTGCTCAAAAAACATGTAGTAATATTATTATTGTTGTTGTGTTTTTCATTGTCATTATTATGTTGAAAACAGCTAATTAGGATTTTTTTAGGTTTCTTTGATGAATAGAACAGCATTTATCTAAAATAGAAATCTTTTATAACATTATAAATGTCTTTATCATCACGTTTGATCAATTTAAAACATCCTTGCTAAATAAAACTATTCATTTCTATAATTTCTTTCTTTATTACAGATAAATGCTAATCTTTAGATCTTTCTATTCATCAAATAATCCTGAAAAAAATGTACTCAACTGTTTTAAATATTGATGATAATAATAACGATGTTTCTTGAACAACAAATCAGCATATTAGAATGATTTCAGAAGGATCATGTGACACTGAAGACGGAATTAATGATGTTGAAAATTTAGCTTTGATCACAGGAATAAATTCTATTTTATAATATATTTAAATAGAAAGTAGTTATTTTTAATAGTAAATTTTTTTTACAATATTACTACTTATATAACTATTTTATTTATTTGTAAATAATTTAATTCACACGCAGACAAAAAAACTATTATAGTGCAGTTGTCAGCACATTTACATTTATCATTATAAAATATTTTAGTTAATTAATGTATTTATTTAGGAGTTTTTTTTTTTTTGTTTGTTTTTTTATGGAGTGCAAATATATTTTACAACCCAGTGATTATGCAGCATGGTTTGTGAAACCCTGCTTTGTGCAGTATGTGACAGTGGGTCCCTCTGTGCATCAGGGGGTCTCTGGAGGAGTTGAAAACCTCCTACTTCCTTAATACATCCATTGTTTACTCTAAAGACTTATATAAATGTATATATGATAAACTTTGGTTTCATTTAATTAAACATATACAGTCACAGTTATTCTAAAATATACTTAAAGAACCATGAGAACATACAGTACATGCACATACACTTGTCATGTGTCACTAGAACATTCATATGTTTGTATAAATGACAGCTGGGTGCAGCTCAGTCCGGATATCTTCGTCTAGCCTTTCATGCAACAGACTTATTTCAATCAATCATTCAGTCAGTCAGTGTGAAGTTCTTACCCGAGCAGTTCGAGCAGCAAACTGTTTAGACTGACTCCAGCGGTCGCTCTGGCCCGCATCAGCACGAAGATCTGCGGGAACTTCAGCACCATACACACAAACAGGGTGCTGAAGTTCGCCAAATGCAGCGTCAGATTGCCGTCCATCTCTGTTAATCCCCGTCTATGATCCGCTTGCGGGATCCTGGCACGAAGCGGCTCCAGCTGTTTGTATCTGAATCAACGGTACTTCCGCACACATCAGCGCGCGAGATTTTGACCCTCAGCAGCGTCCGTAGCTCACAGTCTCAGCTTGTTTTTGAGTGAATAATGGCATTACTCAAATGCATCTCATTTTTACATCTCACAGATTATCAACAACAGTATGTCATTATTACATGTTCCTTCAGTTCAACGGAATAACTGGGTCATTCGCAACAAATATGGTGACAAATATTCAGTCATGGAAAAGATTTAACTTTAAATATTTGGGAATTCACATGTAAAAGCCAAAACTATACAAGCTAACAAACAATATAAAACGACTTTCACTATATTATTTTGAATTAAAATTCCTTGCTTTGTACCCCTTTCTCTGGTAAACTATTGTATCCTCTCCACCTTATTTTTTTTCGTAAGAGTGGGCGCAGCCACTTGTAAATTTTATGGGTATAGCTTCCGGTCTCATGGCATCCAGCTATTTTTTTTACCATATTATTTTAATGTATTATCCTAATTGTGAACACGTTGAATACTAATTTATGCATTCTAAACCACAGGGAAAAAAAACGTGTGGAAGCTGCTAAATCATTTAGAGAAGAACTAAGTAAACAGGAAAGGGGCGCAATAGTTTGACAAACTGAAGTTAATAGATGGTAAAGATACGTACGAGCAGTATTAATGAACATATTAGCCTAATTATTTCACCTAACTGACTGGAAATGATAAGAACAAACACAAGTGTTGTCAAGATTCTCGCCCTGGAAACCCTGATTCAGTTTGACCAACTACAAACGCCTTTTGTTCCTCAGACAGTTTTTTGCACTCTTCTCCTTGATTTGTTATAACTTTTGGCTGTCTATAGTACTCCAGATGTTTTTCCCAGTCCGACCGATTAGTACAGCCCAAAACATGACAATAATTGACCATTTTTTTAAAAACTTATTTTACTTATTATTTTTTTCTCACTTTGTTTTCCCAGGTTAAAGGTTGCTGTGTGTACATTTTAGTGTCATCTAACTATGGTGGCTGACACAGGACAAAGATGTTGTCGTCTGAGACAGCAGAGAATAAGGTAAATTAAGGAATTATATTTACTTAATTATTCAGTAAACTGATATGCTATTGAGAATATTATCCTTACTTGTTCATTTTTCTTCACAAGTACAACATAATGATGAAACATGGCGCGGTGTATGTATAGAATTACTTATTCTAGGGTAATAAAAACATAACGGTTCATTATGTAAGGTCTTTATACACCTCTGAAAACATAGTTGTGCATATTATATTGCATTTCTGTAAAGAGATTTTCCTAAATATTACACATTTCTCCTTTAAGCAGCAGTGCAAGATCTAACCAAATAAATAAATAAAGATTGTATGCTATTAAACTTTTCAAATGTAATTAGCAAAAAGTGTAAGAACTTCTCAGGTTCAAATGTGACCATTAACACATTACATTAAGGAAAATTATTAATTTACATATAAATGTCACCCCCCCCCCCACACACACACACAGACACACAATTTACACTTTTCATTTGTGTTACATCAAAAGTTTACTTAAAACAACGTTCTTACATGAGTTGTTTCAGTTTATGCTTGCATATGAAATATTATTGAATCAAAACAAATTCAAAAATGAAGAGCACTCTTGGAGAAATGAGAATTGGACTGTGCCTCTATTTATTTGTTTTTAATAAGCAATTCACTGGGTTAAACAAATACTGTTACAACACAAAAATTATACATTTTAAAGCAACAAGTTTTATAACAACTTCATAATCAAAAGACAAGTTCATCTTTTTTCTTTTACTCTTGCCGTTTCCTTCTTTAATTTAGAAAAAAAAAAAAACAGACATACTTTTCATTGAGCAGCTTTGCTGCCTCTTGCTACCCTGTTCAAAGAACCATCTCTCCTGCTTTTTATTAATGCAAAGGCTTGCCAGTAATAAATAATACTATAAAATGTTCTGCAAGTACACAAAAAAGATTGAGAAACAACAACAAGGGTAAATGTACAAGGTTTCGGGTGAAAGAGGTGGGACGGGTGAGAGGGCAAATTTAGCAAAATCTCGGATTCATACAGGACAGACAAAGCATCTATACATCCATACTAGCCAGATAACAAAGTTGATTTTATTATTCGTGTTGTGTGTTTTTTTTTTTTTTTACAAAGTGGGTTTGCTTTTTTTAAACAAGCAGGCGTTGTTAATTACAGAGCACAAAGAATTAAGGCAGCTAAAAGGTTCGCCTCAAAAAACTTTTAACATTAGATCCTTAAAAACTGCAGTTTGCTCTTGATATTTTACACAGACATAGTGCCTCTCACACAGAGTGCAGATATAAGAATTTGTTGTTGCATAATTCCGGCTGTTGACAAAGCCGTCCTCATAATACCGCCCACAGGAATGATGGGAAAAAAAACATTTCTTACATGGCTACAGGAGTGTCGTGATATTACTGACCCCTTTGTCACATACTAGATGTTAAAAACTCACATCTAAGCTGCCTCTCGCTTTTCCAGTTCTCTTGATTTTACATCATTACAGTAGAGCTGACGTTGCTGTGATTGTTGTTCAGGTTGAGTTGTATAACACTGCTCGATGAGGGATGCACTGATTGATTGGTTTCGCTGGTATTTAAATTGGGGTGTATGGGTTTCTGCGTCTCCATCTTGGTTCTGTGCGTGTGGCCACAGAAGTGCTCATGTTCCCCCCGTCTGATTAAACAGAAGCCCTCCAAACATTTAGAACGACTAATTTTGGTGAATGAAAAAGCCAAGTGCTTTTTCTGTATCCAGCCTCAGGGCTGAAAGACAGTTTGGCCACTAAAACAGGCGCCTCTCTAGAAGATCCTTTGAAACGCTCTTGGATTACAGTATTGCACTCAAGCTCTATGGTTTGTTATTTCAGTTCATTTTAACTCATTGTATCTCATCTGTCCTTTGAGCTTGCTGACAGAACACTTCACTTCCCTCTAGTGGACTAATGTTGCCATGTCCTTTCATTATAAGCAACCTTGGGCCTTTTTTTAATGAAGTTGCTTATAAATATGGGTTGCATTGTTTTATTTTTTTTGACCCCAATGACATGAAATTGTGACCTGACTACTAGCAGCAGTTGTTAAATCTCCCAGACTCTATGTTTATCTCCCATGTTTTTGTTGTTTTTCATATAAAAATTAATTTTTTAGACTTACACTACCTTTCCAAAGTTTGAGGTCAATGAGATTTTTTTTTAAATCCATTAAATTGATCATAAGTGACAGTAACAATATTTAAAATGTTACATAATATTTCTTTCAAATGAATTCTGTTCTTTTGAACTTTGCACTCATCAAAGAATCCTGAAAAAATCCCCCAAAATATTAGTATCACAACGGTTTTCAACATTCACAACAAGAAATCATTCTTGAGCACCAAATCAAAATATTAGACTGATTTCTGAAGGATCATGTGACACTAAAGACTGGAAAAATAGTTACTGAAAATTCCGCTTTGTCAATTTCACAGGAATATCTTACATTTTAAAATGTATTCAAACTAAAATAAAATAAAAATAATATTTCACAACATTACTGTTTTACTGACCTCAAACTTTTGAACGGTAGTGTATTTTGGTGAGACAAATCACTTAACTGTTTTCTTTTTTAGAAAGATCTGGCAACCCTGTAATGGACACACTAGATAGTTCTCACTCTAGAAACTCAGGATCACCATCATGTCATTTAGAAAGCACTGGACAGCAAATCAAATTTATCCTATACAAAGTTTACTGGAAGTTTAATCCAGAAATTATACTGTTTTGTGGTCATTTCTAATAGTTGACACACAGTTTTACAGTGTTTACCATAAGTGCAATGACTATCTCTCCCATACAATGTACACATACACACACAGTGTCTCTCTGTTGTTGTCAAGGACAGCTTCATCTGCTATGTCACACACACACACACACACACACACACACGTACGTTTTTGCTGGTGTCATTGTCTTGTCTGCGTGGGACCGCAGACACTACAACAGTGTTGGGTTTCAGGGCTATATCTGTCCCAGCCCAGTCTGTGCTGCTCCGGTTACAACAGCAAGGTCACACACGCGCACACACACATACACACACAGGGAAGTGAAAAAAATCATATTTCATGTCTGTGAGATAAGCAGTAATGGGTGTTTGGGTGGTGTGTGAAGCTATACGAAGAGTGATTTCAGTAAGACATGACCTTAAATTGTCCTTCATGCATGCTATTAATTAACATAAACAGCTGTAACCGCTTCTTTTAAGAACACATTATTATAGAGGAAGTAAGTTTGAAAATGGGAAAAAATTGTATAGGATAGAGAGAATCATTTTATCTGTCTCGATGAACAGATGTCCTCTTTTTTTCAGGACATCTGGATATCAGATTTAAAAAATATTTTTTGACTTTTTGCAAAGACATATGGAAGCCTGTTTCCACCACTGAATTTAAAACAAAAAAGTTTTTGAGACTTTTTTGTGAGACATAAACTCGCTGTTGTGAGTTAAAAAGTCATAATTGCGTGATATAAACTCACACATGCAAAGTCAGAATTGTGAGATATAAACTCAGAATTGCAAGTTATAAACTTTAGACTTTTAGTTATAGACTATTTTCTTGCAAATGCGAGATTAAATCTTTTGATTCTGACTTTTTTCTAGCAACCGTGACTTTTCTCAGAATTGTGAGATATAACCTCGAAATTGCGAGGTTATAAAGTCCAGTTTTCAGGGAAAAAAAGAGTGAGTTTATATTTCACAATTTTGACTTAATAGCTTGCAATTGCATGTTATAAAGTCAGAATTGCGCGATATAAGCAATTCAGAGAAATGAAGTCACATTTGCGAGATATAAACTCAGAATTGTGAGTTAAAAAAAATAGTGAGATAAAAAGTTGCAATTACCTTTTTTATATTTTATACCTTACTGTTGCTATGTCCGACAAGCCATGCTGCTCTCACGCCACACATGTTCTCACAAAGTGAAAAATTCATCGCGGAACAATGAGGAAACTAACAACGCGCCAACAGACAAGACAAAGCAGGTTACTTTAGGTATGAAACAAAGTCTCAGCTTTCAAATTTTAGCATTTCTTAAGAAATTCAAACAATATGTGGCTCTCTAATGTGTTGTGACATCGCTGTAGCGCCTCAGTTAAAGCGGGAACCGACAATCTCTTACACTTTACTACTATTTATAGCATAAAAAAACATGAATGAACAGCAGAAGGTAGCTTGTCTCTGTAGTGAAAATACATCAATACGCATCATTTTTCAAATTCAAGTCCACCAGCGTTAATCTACTCTGCGTCTGGTATGTTTGTCAGACAAAAATGGCAGATTTCGGTGTTATGATTGGTCTTATCGCCTGTGAAAATCCCTGCGAAGGGTCATCTGTGACTCTTATGTTTCCCAATTGTAATTTTAAATCTCTTAATGTGATTGTGTTTCACCATTTCAGTTTTGATTTGGCTAAATTGCTACTTTATATCTTACAAAGCAGACTTTATTTCTTGCAGTTGAGACATTTTATTTCATAATTGCAACTTTATCTTGCATTGAGACTTTGTATCTTACAGTGTGACTTATGTTGTTGCTTAAACTTTCCCACAATTACATTTTTTACTCTGAGGTGGAAAAAGGCTTCTATAGGTAGTGTTCACTATGGCATGTTTAAAATACTAACTTTACTAAATACTAATTATGAAGAGAATAAGTGAAAACAAATAAGAAGGGAGAAGTAAAAAGGCTGAGTATGAAAGAAGAGGAGGAGAGAGAGGGAAAAAGCGAGGAAATTCGAGTCAATAATGAGAGCGACATATGATGCTGTTGCTGGCTCCTCACAACCAATCCAGACATGTAATGTGCGTTTGGTTGTGCCGCACACACAGTATCAAGATTCCCAGATCAACACTGAGATTCACTGTTTCTCCCATAAACCCACACACACACACACACACATCAAACACAGGGAATGAGCGTATACATTGTGTGTGTTTATGCTTCTCTGACATTTTTCCCCTTTTATCAATCTGCTCTCTGTAACACCTCCATCCAGACGGAGGGTCAGCCAGCCGTATCAGCACTGACAAAATAAATCTGACACAGGAATGTGTGTGTGTCTGTGTGTGTGTGTGTGTGTGTGTTTAAATTTGACACTGGAATGAGACTCCGCAACATACGAACCCCAGAGAGAAATCCAGTCCTTACTCTAACCAGTCACAATTAGACCTCTGAGCCTACTCTTAAAAAAATATACCACTGTGAAACTGAATCTTGCTGCAAAAAGTACAGAGGGATAGGGTAGGATTCCACTCTTCTTTGTACACCGTCCAGGAGCAGAGAGAAAAAAAACAGAGGGGAAAAGAGGGACAGAGAAAAGTGGTGAAGGTTGAAGGGGAGATTTGGGTCAGTGTTGGCCAGTTAAAAAAATGAATTTAAAAACAGAAAAAAACAAATAAAACAATAAAGAAAGCAAAATAAAAAGTAAATGAAAAACAAAAATAAAATAAAAAGTACATCAAAGTAAATGAAGCAAAGAAAACAAATAATTAAAACTAATTTAAAAACTGATGTATTTTCTGATTTTTTTTCCATCCTCCTTGTGTTTTCCAACAAATTGACAAATTTTTGACTTGAATTTTAGACCTTCTCCCAAAATAAATTGGCAAACTGTAATGTTTTGTCAAACTGAACTCTATATTGGACAGAAATCTGATACACCTTCTCCCACTTTCACACACACATACACGCTTGGCTTTAGGGTTCACTCGTCCACTTTAGTCAAAACAAATAACCTATGGACACAGGTGCTAACCATGCATTCAACTCTTACAGTACTCTGTGTAACTAAAATCATTTTGGCTCAATGTCCACCTAACCAACCCGGCCTACCTTTAAGCAAAATGTTCTTGGCATATTGTGTTAAGTGAACTCTACACTGAGGCACCTTGGAACTAACTGAAACCTTTCCTGTAACCATAGCTGGAAAGGAAGTAATGAACATAATTTAGCACTGATTGGGATTTGGCGAAAAGAGAAAGCATAAAAAAAAAAACTCAAGAATGCACCCTTGACACCAGCTCACAGCTGCCCGAGACACTTACTGACCTCTCCACCGGTTTTGATTGTACTCTCGATAGGAAACCCAGGAGGGATTTTTCTTAAATAAGAGCACCGCAATAAGATGGATACTGATAGAAATAATGAGAAATCCAACCCAAATGCCCCTGTGGACACTGATTTCCATCTGAGCCATCTGATACATCAGGACAGAGTGTACACAACCCACCAGCAGTGTTAGACCGACTCTTCGCTGAGGCGTGCGGCGTGGCAATGAGCGCGTGCGATTGAACAGACTGGGTGGGACAGTCTCCAAGCCAATGGCCGCAAAGCTAGCAGCCATTTTAACAGTTCGCCAAAATGCCTGGTGAGGCCTGTACCCTGTAATCCTCAATCAAATCAGTGAGTTTCATTGCACAATAAACCAGCAAACAATCCACAAACACTGTTCTCCAGTAGTGCAGACTACTTATCTTCTAGTTTTCTTCTCCAACGATGGATGGGTTTCCAGCTTCTTCCCAGGGATGAAATGAAAGTTCATTCCATCCTTCTTTTTTTGCACTCCCTCCAGGGTGTGTACGTTTCTCACTTCCTGTCTTTTTTGGTGTCCAGTTCCGGAACACCTCTCCCTCAGAAAGGAGAGAAAGGAAAGAGTTTAAGAAAGAGTACAGAGTGTTTTGCTGGTGTTGCAGATACTGATATACGGAAGTGAGGGGGAGAGCGAGAGAAAGATTTGAGAGGAGAGAGCATTCAGAGTTTTCTGTCCATCGTTTAGAGCAGCTCTGCATCTGTATTAGTCTTTTTGAATCAGAAGCATCAGACTCCAAATGCACAGATTAAACTGAGCTTCTTTGAATGCGCACACAAAGCGAAAACTGGTCCATCCATCTGTGGCAGGATTTGACTGGCCCTGTTCCAAATTATAGTTATTCATGAGCACATCTGATTGGCAGCCTGGCAGACCCATTGTGTTTGGCTGAAGCTCCGCCTTCTTGGAAATCTGTATATGTACACTTTAATGCCGCCTCCAACCAGCAGGGGGGAAAGTAGTCTTCTCAACAAGCTGTGGATGGAGGGGTCGAATGGAATATCTCTTTCATCAACAAGTAGACTGAGAACAGACTACGCCTGAAGACGTCGCAGTTGAAGGTCAAACATCACGTCAGATCTACTTCCCAGATTAACACTTTGTGTCAGTCTTTGTTTAGCCGAAAGGGGTGGAGACGGAGCAGACTGCTGCCCAATCCAGATGATCTGTGTGCATTTTATGTCACAACGTGTTTGTGCGGGTTTAGAAAAGTGGAGAAAACAAGGTTGACGTCTTGATTGGCTGGATTGTGGATGAAATCTGTGGACAGCTGATGGTCTCTGCTGCAGTGCAGTCCTCTTTATCCCTTTGGTGAGATGTTGACTTCTATAAGAGAGAGGTGGGAAAAATAAAAGAGGAGTAATGAGTAAATTATTGCATACAGCCTTGTTGGTCTTTTTGATCAGTTTGAATGATTCATGAGACTAAAACATCAATTCAGGAATAATTAAAGAGTTATAAGAGTATTAAAAGGATAGTTCACCCTAAAGTCAAAGGTTTTGTTATCATTTACTCACCCTCATGTCATTCCAAACCTCTCTATGTGAAATAAACAAAGGAGAATTTTTAAAAAATATTCTGGCAAATCAATGAGGACTTGATGACAAAATGATATGTGTTTTTTAGTCAGCAGTAAAGACATTTGTAGATTTATATTTCAAATAAATACTGTTCTTCTGAACTTTCTATTCATCAAATTACCCTGAAAAAATGTATCGCGGGTTCCACAAAAATATTAAGCACCACATCTGTTTTCAACATTGCTAATAATAGAAAGTTTCTAGAGCACCAAAAAAGCATATTTCTGAATGATCATAATGAATTCTGAAAATAAAGTCTGTAATATAATATGTAATATAATAATATTATAATATTTCACAATATTACTGCATTTTCGATCAAATATGTGACCCTGGGCCACAAAACCACTTAAGTAGCATGGGTCAAAATGATCTATTTTTCTTTTATGCCAAAAATCATTAGGATATTAGGTAAAGATCATGTTCCATGAAGATATTTTGTAAATTTCCTACCGTAAATATAGCAAAACTTAATTTGATTAGTAATATGCATTGCTAAGAACTTAATTTGAACCACTTTTAAAGGTGATTTTCTCAATATTTTGCTTTTTTTGCACCCTCAGATTTAATATTTTCAAATAGTTGTATCTCGGCCAAATATTGTCTTGTCCTAACAAGTCATCCATCAGTGGAAAGCTTATTTATTCAGATTTCAGAAAATGAAATTAAACTTATGACTGGTTTTGTGGTCCATTGTCACATATTTTAAATGCAACATTGGTGAGCATCATTCAAATACATATTTTAAACAAAAATGTTAACGTTATACATTAGAATAGTAGTATATGTATATTAGTGAGCTATATAGAAGTATATGAACTTTTATGATACTTTTATAGTGCTTTTCCTTCCTTTTGAAGTTAGAAAGCACTAGTTCAACATTTAATTGTATAGAAAAGAGAGACAAAGCACTCATTCATGTTTCACAGAATAAAGGAAGCCTGGAAGGTTTGGTGCAACCTGGGGGTGTGTAAATGAAAATAATTTTTATTTTTGTGAGAACTATTTCTTTAATACAAATGTGCAACTAAGCACAGAAAATGTACAGCATTTATAGTGCTTAATGCAATCTTAAGGCCTTTTCACACCAAGGATGATAACTATAAAGTTAACAACAAAAATATAGTTCTACAAATCATTCTCAATATTGAAGAATAGCAGATCCACACCACAGCTGTAATGTTGAAGGCACAGAGAAACAATATCTTTGGAATCAATTTCAGAACATTTTTTCTGGCTAATTGAGGATAAAAACGTTGGCAGCCAATAAGAATTAATCCTGTTATAATGAGCTCAAGAATTTAAAGTGGCCGACGAGTATGAGCTTAGAATAAACATACAATATTGTCTGCTGGTTTAGACACTAATATAGTTATCGTTCTTGGTGTGAACAGGCATTTAGAGTGAAGGCAGACATACAGTAAATCTTAAGACTAAGAAAGCTGACAAAATCTGATTCTCACCTGTCCTCTATTTCACTTGTTCTGATTGCGGATACGCAGACACCTTCTCTTCAGCGGAGGCTCCATTTCCATTGGAACAGTTCCTGTTAATGGGGCTGTCAAGCCACAGGGCAAAATGGCAGCGGTTTTGTCAGCAGGTTTGGGCACGGGCTGAATGACACAGCCAGGTTTGGGCATTAGGGGCAGAGCGTAGGCATGGTCCTCACCAGATGGGGCATCTTCAGGGCTCTGAGGTTTGTCCTCCCCTGTTACTGCGGTAATGGCAGACTGGTCATTTGAACTTCTCTTACCTGCTGAGTCCCTTTCTGTTGCCAAGCAGCTGTTCTCTTTCAGGTCCTCTCCTTCTAGATCGGCCCCCGCAGGCTCGGCAGTCCTGCGACAGGGGTCCACTAGAGGGCGCTGCTCTAGTGGAGGTGTTCTGATCGAACTCTCTGCTGGAGGCACATTACAGCTCCCATTAACAATCACATTGCAGGGTGTAGCAGAGCCAGGCTCAGTTTTAGCTGTGGTGGTGTTGCTAGAAACAGTGGAGGCGCTGCATGTGATTGGCTGGGAAAGTGGCGGCGTGCCGCTGCAGTAGGACGGGTCGGCACAAGGCAGAGCCACACCAGCCAATGGGCTTCCAGCATTACTGTCTCTATGGTTATCTTCTATTGTACTTGTGCTAGTACCGGGCGACCCATTCACCTCAGGTTCACTCAAAACTGCAGGTGGCGGGCTTAACCCGGGTTCTGCTTTTACCTGCACACAGGTTACAGCCCTCTGGATAACTAGCTGTTGTCGGGAGCGACGACTGGTTGTTAAATCAATAACTCCATCTGCTGGTGTGTCTTTGTGGGAGTGTCCAGAGCTTCCGTTACCAGAGTTTTCTGTTTTAACCATCAGCTCTGCCACGTTTGTCCTGCCCTGCTCCGTTGGTTTGGAAAATCCTGGCGAAAGTGTATCTGAGGTGGGAGGGGCTTGCTGAAAGTCCCTCCCCTCCCCTCTGGAGGTGCTTTGAGAAAACGGTGGCGGTGCTTTTGAATCACTCTGCTCCCTTGTAACATTTGGAAGCATTCCATCATTTCCTGGACGGTCACCAGAAGCTTGCGGACTGAATGGTATGGGCACTGGAATAGGTATGGGGACTGGTAATGGCACAATCACTGGATAGGGCACTAATAATGTTGGTGGTGGCACTAAGGGGGCCAGAGAAGGTATGCCAATATTCATAATGGGTGGAACTGGGATATGTCCAGCTGGCATCATGTTAACTGGGGGGAAAGGCAAGCCTGGCATGTGGCCACCGGGATGAGGAGGCATCATACCCGGAGGGTTCCCAGAAAGGGTCGGGGTGGAGGATGGGTGTATGTGGGGGGATAGGAGCGGGCGGTGCATGGGGCTTGATGGAGGACCCAAAGTCCGAGGAGGTGGTGGTGGCCCAATGCCAGGAATCATGGGATTGGAATGAGGGCTGCCTGGGGGACGTAGGAACGGAGGGCGAATCTGGTGCATCATCTGGTGCTCCATAAAGAGAGGGAGGGGAACTGGGCCACGGGGTGTCATGACCATCGGCGGGCTGCCGGGTGGCACACCCAGAGCTGGATGTAAACCTGCGATAGGTGGTGGATGAGGTGGTAACGCGGAGCTTTCGTGTGGCCGTGGTGTAGGGATTTTCGTAGATGATGATGACGAGGATGATGAAGACGATGAGGAACACACAGTTCCGGTTTCAGATGGTGACCCCGAGGTGGATCCAGAAGGTCCGGCTACAGTAGTGGGACCCCCTGGTGAAGGTGCCTTGCGACTGCGGAGCTCGCTTAGAGGCGCACTCCAGGACTCAGGTGTAAGGAGCTGTACACCCGCCACGCTCTCTGATTTCGTATCACTCGTAGGGAGTGGAGGGTTACACAACCCCCCTGGTAGTGCGGCCTGAGTCTCTTTATAGAATATGTCCATTTTATACTGGTTTAGACACTTTGCACTGCAGAACTGGAGCCGTCGTTCACCCGCTCCGAAATCCAGGTATTCCTTAGTGTGGCGGATGTGTTTGCACCAATCGCAGACCTGTAACATGAACAATCGCAAAGTGAACAACATAAACTAGAGATTTAAAGGGATAGTTTACTCAAAAATTAATATTCTGTCATTAATTACGGGTTTGGAAAGACATGAGGGTGAGTAATTAATGTCAGAATTTTTTTTTTGGGGGGGGGGGGTGAACTCTCCCTTTAATTCTTCACAATGTCTATATCAAGGCATACAAATTCTAATCCAAACACACTCCCTGGACTAAGACGTCATTAAAGGAGTATGGCTGTCCTTCTCTAGGACTTACAGCCTGATGACACACAGTGTGTGAAGATTATGTGTGTGTTGTGTAAAGTGTCAGATCTATGTAAGATTAGGGTTTTAGGGAATTACAGAATTGGCAAAAAATATAACAATCCAAGTGTAAAGAAAAACGTGGTTTATGTCATGAAATATTAAAATCAAATCGAGCTCTTAGATGATCATCTTTCTCAGAAATAATAGTGTATAATGAAAATACAATAGTATAATATAAAAATATATTTTAAAAATGTATAAAGCAATTAAACATTTAAAATAAATAAATGTTCCATACAAATAATGTAACAAAATAATAAATCTAATAATGCTAAAAGGGGTGTTTATAGCGTGTTTCTCTGATTATTGTTCTCTAACTCATCCTAACACATTGGTTTTCCGTATTTTTGACACATACATCCTCACACACAGACACACTCATTACAAGATGTCAGGAGTCAGCTGCCCAAGGCAAGCTGCAGGGTCAAACTCTGACAGCCACGACTAAAAGGTTTTCCCTTCAAGGGGCAATTATGCATGTGGTTTGTGAGTGTGTATGCAGGTGACACTAACTGAGAAAGACAGTGACAACAGACTGAGATAGACAGGAACGAGGGGCTTATATCTGTGAGACAGAAAATGTGGTTTATGTGTGCATGTAAGAGTAAGACAGCATAGGGGGAACTCTGGGTAATTAAGGACATGATGTGTACTGCTAACACAAAGAATAATTTAACAGGGGAGGTAGACAGGCCAAACCATAGAAAGTTGAACATTGACATAACTATCCTATAAAAAAGAAATACTACTAAATGATTGAACACTGCCTCTGTCTTGCTCTTTTTCTCTGACACTTTTTCTGCCAAGATAGTTTTGTCTGTCCAACCACTCAACAAAACTGTCTTGGCTGATAGGGCTGTCACTCTACAGAGAGGAGGTCAGTCAAAATAGTTGAGTGCAGAAAATTTGCCTCAGGCCTGGCGAGTAGAATACATAGAAAGAGATTTGCAAACATTGGCTTGTCATAAAGACAGACAGGTAGACAAAGACAGACCTGGCAACACAAGTAACTGCACACAGAAGGGGGAATTCACAAAGAAAGAATTCCGTTGTTTATTTGCATGCACGGTTTTAGTTGTTTTAGCTCCCAGTTCGCTAACAGATTTATGCAAATTCAATAATAGTCCAAACACAGCCAAATATTTGTGAAATTCTCCATTTTGTGAATCACTCGTTGAGTGCTAGCTTGTGGTATAATAATTATTTTTTGTATCTATAATAAGCCAAATTAACATAGAAAGGAGGCACGCTTCACGCTAAAATACTGTTTTACACTTTTACACACCTTAATCTACACACAAGCTGAACACAATGGAAATCCAATAGCTACAAAGCCCAATACGTGCTTCTGTTGATATGTGTTGTGTCCAAATGTGTGTACTGTTTACTAATGCATTGGCAATTTAAAACTTTGATTATAATGCCAATACTGCTTTTGAATCTGAATCTGAATATGATTTGCCTCAGGCCTGCCTGAGCAGACTGCAGAGACAGAGATTTCTCTTAAGACTAGTGAATTGACTGCCAAAGCCAGAATCCCACTGAAGATAATGAAGGCATTTATCATATGCCACTACTGTCAATGATGGACATTCATCACACGGATAAAGAGAGAGAGAGAGAAGCTGGCTAGAAATAGACACACTTGCATACATATTCACACAGCAAGGTAACACAAGTCTACTTCCAAGACCTAAAGTATTTTCTTAACCAGTTCACCCAAAAATGAAAATTCTGTCATTAATTACTCACCCTCATGTTGTTCCAAACTCATGCATAGACAGCAACACAGCTGACATGTTCAAGGCCCAGAAAGGTAGTAAGGACATCATTAAAACAGTTCATGTGACATCAGTGGTTCAACTGTAATGTTATGAAGCTATGAGAATTTTTTTGTGAAAACAAAAACAAAAATAACGACTTTATTCAATTACTTCTTCTCTTCCCTGTCAGTCTCGGATTTCATTAAAAATATCTTAATTTGCGTTCTGAATATGAACGAAGGTCATACAGTTTTAGAACCACATGAGGGTGAGTAATTAATGACAGAATTTTCATTTTTTAGGTGAATTATCTCTTTAAAAAAACCTACACATCTTACATTAGGTAACTGCATAAAATAAGACTTCTTTTTAAAGAATATAATTTATATATATAATTTACAGTTGAAGTCAAAAGTTTAGAATCTGCTAAATGTTAATTATTCTACCAAAATAAGAGGGATACAAAATGCGTTTTTTTTTTATTTAGTACTGACCTGAAAAAGGTATTTCACATAAAAGATGTTTACATATAGTCCACAAGAGAAAATAATACTTAAATTTATAAAAACATTTTCATATTTGATTCTTAGTACTGTGTTGTTAACTGAATGATCCACAGCTGTTTTTGTTTTGTTTTTTTGTTTAGTGATAGTTGTTCATGAGTTCCTTGTTTGTCCTGAACAGTTAAACTGCCCACTGTATTTGAACCCTTTCCAACAATGACTATATGATTTTGAGATCCATCTTTTCCCCTAAGGACAACTGAGGGACTCATATGCAACTATTACAGAAGGTTTGAATGCTCACTGATGCTCCAGAAGGAAAAATTATGCATTAAAAGCCAGGGGTGTCAACTTTTGTACAGAATATGTACATTTTTCTTATTTTGCCTAAATATCATATTATTTTCATTTAGCATTGCCCATTCAGAAGCTAAAAAGATACTTACATGTTCCCCAGAAGACAAAATAAGTTAAATTTACTCTTTATCTTTAAATTCTAAAAGTTTTCACCCCCCTTAATGCTTTGTTTTTCCTTCTGAAGCATCAGTGAGTGTTTGAACCTTCTGTAATAGTTGCAAATTGGTCCCTCAGTTGTCCTCAGTGTGAAAAGATGGATTTCAAAATCATACAGTCATTGTTGGAAAGCGTTCAAATACACAAAAATGCTAAAAACCCAAATAATTTGTGGGATCTGAAGGATTTTTCTGAAGAACAGCAAGCAGTTTAACTGTTCAGGACAAACAAGGGACTCATGAACAACTAACAAACAAAAAAACACAGCTATGGATCCTTCAGGTAACAAACTATTAAGAATAAATGTAGGTGTATGTAAACTTTTGAACAGGATATTTTCTTTTGTGGACTATATGTAAACATATTTTATGTTTAATATTTTATTTAGGTCAGTACTAAATTAAAAAAAACATGCATTTTGTATGATCCCTCTAATTTTGGTAAAATAACTTTTGCAGATTCTGCAAGGTGTATGTAAACATTTGACTTAAACTGTATATATGTCTTTTTATATTACTTTTGCTTCTTTAAGGATGTTTAGATCATTTTACTGTAAAATACTGATTAATAAATGCATTTTTAGTATAAGAATCCATTTAGAACAAATCAAAAGAGTTGAATATGATTCATTAGGGATGTACATCTGATTTTGAATCAGTCATCTAATCTTTAGCACATTACTTCAATTGGTTTGATATGAAAGAAGCTGGCTGCCGCAGGATGATGTGGAGGAAAATACGGCTGACAGACAGCACTCATTCATGAAATCAATGTGATTTTCTAATGAAGCCTCCGCTCTGTTTCAAATGCGGGAGCTCTGACCATGCCAGTTAACATGCACAAACCAGCTCGAGGCGTGCCTGGATATTCTCAATTATAAATGATTTTCATATTTCCTGAGTTTAAAAAGCGAGACAGATGGAGACCACTTAACGAGTCATGGCGCTCTAAGAGAAATTTTACTGCACATTACCCTAATGGACTTCTTTTCTCTCTCGGTCGCTCTCTCTCTTTCTCAATCCACTGTCTCTCTCTTTCTCTTAATCTTTCACTCACTCTTATTTTGCTTCGCTCTCTCTCTCTCTAACATGGTTGAGAGGTAATTACTGTCATTTACTTCTGCTGTGGCCGTTAAGCCGATGTCCGTGACCATGCTGCGAGTAGCTGTACGTTCCTTTACTGTAATTACCTGCTAACGTACGGCTGCCAACTCAACGTTAGAGAGGAAGTTTCTGTGCTAATGCTTTTCTTTTCCCATCACACACACCCTCTGACCCCAGAATGTGTCTGTTCTCGACCAGCCATATGCTGATTTCATACACGCGCACACACCTACTCACACATGCACATACCCCACTTGTCCATTCATGTGGAAAACAGTAACATTCAATGCAGAATGACAATGTTTAAACAAAAACATGAAATATGAAATGCCAGAAAGACATAACAAACTGTTTCTACAGCTAATAAAGCAGATAAGCAGAACATCTCATGATCTAATCTTTAGTTAACAGTGCAGGTGTGTGATTTGACCAGTCTTGTATCAAGTGCCAAGTCTTTAAGAATTTAGGGAGGAATTTATGGGTGATATTTCACCCCAAAATAAAACAACCAAAATAAGAAGGCTCATCATTGTAAAAAAATGACAATGATTAGGTTTTTATTAATAGTAATACATTTCATAAAACTTATGGATATGATATGTTATATATATGCAGTTGAAGTCAAAAGTTTACATACACCTTGCATTTTATCAAAATAAGACGGATCATACAAAATGCATGTTATTTTTTTATTTAGTACTGACCTGAGGTGGATAGAATATGTTTACATATAGTCCACAAGATACTGTGTTGTTACCTGAATGATCTACAAATTCTGTGGTTTTTCAGCATTTTTGTGTATTTGAACTCTTTCCAACAATGACTCTATGATTTTGAGATCCATCTTTTCACACTGAGGACACATCACCCAACTATTACAGATGATTTAAATGCTCACTGATGTTCCAGAAGGAAAAACGATCTTGTAGGATCCAAGGGTGTAAACTTTTGAACAAAATGAAAATGTGTACATTTTTTCGTATTTTGCCTGAATATCTTTTTTTTTTTTCGATTCTGTATTGCCCTTCGGGAGCTACAAAAGATACTTTTCCCAGAAGACAAAATAAATGAAATTTACCCAGATTTTCACCCCCAGCTCTTAATGCATTGTTTCCTTCTGAAGCATCAGTGAGCCTTTAAACCTTCTGCAATAGTCCATAAATTTACCTCTATGTGAAACGATGGATCTTATAAACATACAGTCATTGATGGAAATGGTTCAAAATGCATGGAAATGCTGAAAAATCACAGAATTTGTGGCACCTGAAGGGTTTTTGTAAAGAACAGCAGGCAGTTTAACTATTCAGGACAAACAAGGGACTCATAAACAACTATACAAAAAAACACAGCTGTGGTTCATTCAGATAACAACACAGTATCAAGAATCAAGTGTATGTAAACTTTAGAATGGGGTCATTTTTATAAATTATATTCTCTTGTGGACTATATGTAAATTTCTTTTATGTGAAATATCTTATTCAAGGTCAGTACTAAATAAAAAAATAACATGCATTTTGTATGATCACTCTTATTTTGGTAAAGTGATTAACATTTAGCAGATTCTGCAAGGTGTATGTAAACTTTTGACTTTAACTGTAGGTACAACATCAACTAATTTGTGATATTAGATATTTTAGGCTTTTGTTTAGACATAAATCTTAAAAATAATGTTACATATGGTATATCAAAACCTATTTTAGAACATACAAGACAGAATTAAGACTTAAGACTTTAAGACATGGTCACAATCACACAGTCTTTCTAAAATCGAAATCATCTTAATCAATATGCATATGCTGTTTCTACATCTCTAATTTTGGGGTGTTAAATGGTTTATATCTTACAAGCACATCGCTGTTTGTCTTGAGGACAAGTCTGGGCGTGTCTTTGGACAAGCTGTGGTGCGGAACGCCCTCCTCCTCTCTGGCCTAAAGGAAAAACATAATGTCCCTTTTTATGCATGGCCAAAACTGAAAATAAACACACACATAACAGATGTAGAAAAGAAAGAAGGAATGATGTGAATGAGGAAATGGAGTAAGAGAATAAAAAAACATCATGCGCTGACCTGAATAGACACATAGAGAGAAAAGAGACATTCTGTGAGTGTGAGTCTGTCTATGTTGAAATTCTGTAATCCAAGGTTATACATTAGTATGGTAGACTGAAACAAGAACAGTTCTCAATTATATTCGATTCTTTGAAAAATACCTCTCAATTAAAAACTGAAAAAAATAATTCAGAAATATTCTAGAAAATCAAGGGAAGAAAACGGTGCTAAAACCCTCACAGACAAAAAATAAGCTACACTAAAATAAACGAAAAACAAAAAAGAAAATGTTTGTGTATCCTTCATATTTTCAATAGTTTATTCTGTCTCTGAGCTGTCTTGAGTATCTGAATGCCACTGCTGACAAACACCTCACTCACAAAAAACACTGAAGAGCATCAGTTTGCGTACACACACACACACACACACACACACACACACACACTTGTGCCATCTTCTGTCTTTATTTTGTGTAGTGTCTGTGACCCCTCTGGACTTGAGCCAGCTCATTTACATATAGCACTAATGAGGCTGCATACTCTCTAACACACACACAAATGGCATATCCGCAGTCTTAATGACTTGAGGCATGACGGTGCTCTAAGAAATAACCACACACGCCATTCATTTACACTGTGAAGCCTCTTTCATACACACAATCACATAGACGAAGCCACATGCAGACACAAAACTCAGTGAATCTGATGGCTTATTAAGTAACCAAAAACTGCAGAGCTGGATAGCATGTGTATGTGAAGACAACTCTGTGCCTCCGTATTGTAAAACATGCCCCAAATTGCTGCAGTGTGTGTGTGTGTGTGTGTGTGTGTGTGTGTGTGTGCGCGTGTGTGTGTGTTTGTGTTTGTTGTGCCACCTGGGCTTCAGCATTTCAACCACATTTCTGCCAGCCACCATCTGGGCATCACGCAACCCAGCCCAGGTGTTTGCATGTGTGTGTACCTTTTGCACATTGCCAGGTAAAATGTACTTCTCCAAGGACATAGATGGGAACACATATGAGGCACATTCTGGAACACACACACACACACACACACACACAGACTCACATCTATCTATCTATCTGGGGAAAGTATTACAAAATATAACATTGAAAAAAGTGTAGAAATCACTCATTTTTCTTAAAAATCATTGTCCAACAGTGACACCAGTAGGTAAAGTTACAGGGAGAGTCCACTTCTCTCTCAGCGCCCCTGAGCCCATTGAGTTTTAGCAGGCTCCCTAAAGCTTGCAGGGGGTTTGGTGGGGGGTAATTGCAAATGAATAGGGGAAAGTCACATTAGAGGAGGCAATCGTGATATGATTGGATATGATTGGTTGTGTTCAACTGTGATTGGTTCATGCAATAAATCCCGCCTCCTGTGTTTGTACACATTCACAGATCAGTCTGAATGAACAATACAGTGGCTTTAATGGCAAGACTAATTTAAAAAAGTAAGTGACACACTTAGTTATAGCCACTTTGTTACGTCAAAATAAGACTAAAAATGGGATGAAAACATGATCTGTGAGAGTTTTTAGTGAGTGAGTAATCAGCTTAGTGAGTAATCCATTTCTTATGATCCATTTCTGATAGTATAATATAAAAAAATGTTAAAAGTTAGCTATTAAAAAGAATAGCTGAACATAAGGTCACAAATAAAATGCATTGTTTAAATTGTTACTGCCTTGAATTATCTTGCCTCTAAAGGCCAAGACCATAAAGAGACATCAGAAAATTAATCTATTGCTATTTCCCATTTTATTGAGACTCAAATAATTCAATTCAATTCAATTCAATTTTTTTTTTCTCAAAACTTGACTCTTATTTTTGAACAAATGGTTGCAGTTCCTGAACGTTTTGGAATACAGACCTTTTTTTTTTACAGATTTTTTTTTTTAAAAGCAGAAAAAGTTATAGAAGTTTAAGTTTACAGTAAAGATAATGTAATATACAATATTTTATCAAATATGTCAAAATATGTCTAACCAAGTTATGTTCCAAGTTTGAAGTTGATATTATAAAACATTTTGGTTCCTGTGAGATTTTGTTTGGGTACTTTACCACGGTTTTCTTTCAAAATATCACTTCTATTACACAACAGTCACCAAATATGGAACCTTGACTGTCAGATCTTTCCAAAATTGTCAAAATTTCAAAAAGATTTCATTTTCTAAAACACAAGACACTAAATCTCTGAGTCTATATATATATGTATCTTGAATTATACCCTTAAACATGCAACTTATCCCCTGAGATACAAACATTTAGAGACAGATTACAAAAATGTAAGCATTTAATTCATAACATTTCAATGTTTGTATTCCCCAAGATACGTCGCCAATTAAAGGGTTAAAACACTAACTTGATGCTATACATTTTTGGCTTTAATAAATAGAATGTTGATAACATTGTTAATGTAAAAATATAAAATGGAATTGTTTTTTCCTTATTTTTCTTCTTTTCTTATCTATCTGCTGAAAAAAAAAAGTTTTAATTTGTTAAAAAATTGAGAGAGCTCAAGAATCATTTTGGAAGCAGATTTCACTAAATTAACCGAAATCAAATTAATTAGTAAAGCGCCTAAAGATCCATTTACAGCATATATAAAAGGAAGAGGTTTTGTTTTAATGTCATTGGGGATAAAGCAGTCCATTTGTTAGTTGAAATTAACTCATTAACTCTATATAAGCATTTTTCCACTGCTTTGACATGTCGCCCTGGGTGCGTCCGCTAATATGCGAATGGCTTAGTCTGTGTGTGTGTGAGACAGTGATTTGAAAGTGTGTATGTTTGTTCTCCTGGCTAGAAGCTATGAAATAATCACCCTGCACCGTGAGTCACAACGCCATGGCAACAAGACCTGAGGAAGCAGAGGCCCAATGGCTTCAACACTTGCACACACACACACACACACACACACACACACACACACACACACACACACACACACAAAAGAGTTTGTTTCAGAGATAGAGACATTGTACTCCAACGTATCAAATAGAAATGAATAAATAAGTCGCATGTTTGTACGTCCTGCAGTAACTAAGTTACTGGTTATAGATGTACTGTATGCACGTTCTCATTTGTTACGAGTATATTAACGAGATGTGTGTATATAAATCAACATCCCCGTTTACCGGCTGATAATTTACGCTCCGTCAGATTTTAACACTGTAATCAAATTTAACATTTAGGAGAGTTACAATTTCTCCTGACACACACATACACGGGCACACAGTACAGGAGGAAGGCACTGGCAGAATGAAGCATGAATGAACCATTAGATGAAGAAATGAATGGAAAAACTAGAGAAAAGGATGTTGTGGATTTAGAAGTAATGAACTGGTTAAGATCCAACACACATTTCCAATGACTTGGTATTTTCTGTCCTCTAAAATTAAACAGCTAACCCTCACACAAAGACATTATTTAATATGTGTAGTCAGTTGCTTTCCACTCAGACCAGTGACTGTTCCCACAGTGTAGGTGATCTCAGGCTTTACTATGCTTCTTCAGCTTGTACTATCTTTCTGTCTTTCATATTCCCAATGTTTTGTTCTCTCTTCATCTGAGCTGAACATCACTCTGCTGACTCACACCAACATACTGAAGAACATTCACACAAATACACACACACACACACAGCATATGGCCATTCAGTCTACACTCATCTTTTCTCTTGCTCTTATTGGCAGAGCTGCATTTAATTCTGTTTCATTCTGTTTTTATGGCATGAAGCATAAACTGGCCTGACTGTCTGTCTGTGTGTCCATCTTGGCTGTTTAAAAAGGATTGCTTTGCCCAGGTATTCAAGACTGAAGTTCATTTGTAAACATTTTCTTCAATGTGTCTTTTCTCTCACTTTCACGCAAACATTTTTATTGAATTCATTTTGACAATTCTTAGGACACTGGTCATTTCTACAGCAATGATAACACCATGTATTGTGATATACCATGTTACTTAATGATTACATTTTTATTTACTTAAGCAATAAGCAACTCGAGGCCTTGCTGCGATTTTACTATGAGTAAAGATTTCCTATTGTTTTTATAAAATAAAGGCTATAGCAATATGATAAAAGAATAAATGCATCACTTATAATATTCAGAAAAATGTATCTATTGTTTGTTTATCATTTACAATACATGCTTATTTATATTTATATTATACAACCTACACATAGGTGGTGACTAAAATAAAAAAATGAGCTGGTGTAAAAGTCAGTTCAGATCGCTTATTTGCATACCGACGTGGTACGTGTAAAACACTCACTATGTGCAATTACTTTTGCGATATTGTCGTTAAAAAACTATTCTATTAACCGATGTAATGCGACTAAAACGTAATTTTTTCCTCTTGTGGTAAGTTATGACGACCAATGTTGGTAGGTTTATTTTGTAGCCACCACACTAGTCATTATTTTTAATCGAAGGAGACGTGTATCTTTAGCAAAGCAGCATGGAGAGACGCTTCTTATATGCGATACTGGTATAAACACAAGCATTGACTAGAGTGTCTGGGATCAGCTCTGGTGGCCATGTTGGAGCCATAATGCACTGCAGATTGTGTGACCTTTACATATGCAAGTGAGCTATAAATGCAAAAAAAAAAACTATTTCCATTTCAGTTTTGCGAAATATTCCTTTTTAGAATTGCTTAAAAAAACCACCTCATGCAAGCGTAAAAACCTTTTTTTAGGGATGCACCGATCCGAATCGGCCAATCATGCTTGCGCGTTTTGTCAGTAAAGCCGGTTCTGTAATCAGCGGTAAATGCCATCAGGTGCGTGATTTCACGTTGAGCCGTATATACTACACACAGCCGTTGTTTACCGACGAGCTGCGCAAATCCATGTTCATTATCAGTGTGAATGTGCGCAGCTCGTCAGTGAACAACGGCTGTGTGTAGTATATACGGCTCAACGTGAAATCACGCACCTGATGGCATTTACCGCTGATTACAGAACCGGCTTTACTGACAAAACGCGCAAATGATCGGCCGATTCGGATCGGTGCATCCCTACCTTTTTTGCGATATATTGGGTTTTTGGGTAATTTACATGTTTCCATTTTGCGTATTTTCTTAATCGCAATTTCAGTTTGCGCAATTCAAAGGATAATGGAAATGACGTGCTTCAGTAGGCAGCGCTAAAGCCGGTATTGCATTTGCCAGAAATTTGGCAAAATAAAAGCTTGCTGATTTTAGGTTTGAAAATGTTAAAAATTCATATTAACCCCTAAATGCATATTTCGGGTCTTTAGCGAACCGAGACGTCATTTACTACCCTCTCCCTCCTTCATTTTCATGAGTATTCCTCAATCTATTCATTATAAACAATATAAAAGAAAAAAAAGAATATTTGTTTTCAGATTTTTTTTTTTTTTTTTTTTTGTAAAAAGTGTATAGGGTTGCTAGAGACCTGAGGTGTGTAATAGTGTAAGTATATTTTTTGTGCACAAAAATATGTAAATATCTTATGTGTAATTCACCTTTTATTCCT